>NW_027532406.1:5230672-5270123 GCF_008692635.1 Crocuta crocuta | reverse complement strand
CTCTGCCCCTGCAGTCTCTGAGCCTGATTGAGCGGGGGAACCCATCTCGCAGCTTGGAGCAGGTGTGTCGCTGGGCACACTCTCAGCAGCGCCGGGACCCCAGCCACGCAGAGCACCACGACCACGTGGTCTTCCTCACCCGCCAGGACTTTGGGCCCTCAGGTACGCAAGGTACTGTATTTGCCATGGCCAGCAGTGCATGGCTGCAGGGCGGAGGCCGGACTCAGGGCAGGGCTGCCTGGGGCCTCCCCAAGGAGGTTTGAGGAGCCAGTCAGCAGAGAGATTGATGGTGTCCTGAGCCCGCAGGTGGCTGTGAGTGGTCAGGCTCCGGGTCCATGTGCTTACTGTCCCAGAGCATGGCTGCCTGAAGGCCCCTCAGCATCTTCAAGATGCTTCTGTTCCCGCCTGTATCCGTATGGCCTTGGGGCACCTAGCAGGGCTCGTGTGTGGACACGCTGTGCCCACAGCACCACACCTCTCTGCGCAGTGACCCAAGCTCACTTCTTCTCCCCAGTCCTTCCCCCTGTCCAGTGGGGAAAAAATAGTTTCTGCTTTCCTCCATTCCGGGCCACTGCAAGGGCTGACAGAGGCGTGAAATAAATGTCTGTGGTTGTGCGTGCTCTGCAAGCACGTGAAACTCTAGTCACTTCCAGTTTTCCCTGGGGGCAAACTGAGGCACAGGATGGCAAAGAGGCTTGCCTATGTCCCAGTGCAGAGAGGAGACAGATCTGAAACTCTGATTGGATCTTCAGGCTCCATGTTGAGGGCTTTCTAGTTTTTTTCTGGTTTGATTCTAGAAGGGAGTCAGCTGGCCATGCCTCTGCCCAGAGGCTCCTTGTCCAAATCCTGGAAGTCTCAAGTGTAGGCTTTCTCACACACACACACAGATACACACACACGCACAGATATACACCTACACGGATAACATAGACACACACGCTTACACACGCAGATACACGTATGTGCTCACACACATGCATGCTTGTGCACAGACATGTGTACAGGCATGCCAACACATGTGCACACACAGACACACATGCATATGCATACTTATGTCTCATGTAGAGTGAACTTCAGAGCTCCCGGACAGTAGAGGCCCCAGGAACCTCCTCCACATGACAGCCTCTCGTTATAGGCCCCCAAAGGGTCTCAGATAAAAAAGCATTTGAGCAATTCTGAACACAGGGTAGAGCTGTCTGGACAACTGCAGCCCCAGGCAGGAAGTGCTCTCTACTCTCACCCCTTCTCCGAGGTCTTTCCCAGCCCAGCCTTCCCTCCTGGCCAATCTTGGGGCCCCGGGGAGGCTGGGAAGCAGGCCCCCTAGAATGCAGGCCTCATGGGGTGCCTGGCTGGCTCAGTTGGTTAAGGGTCCCATTCTTGACTTCGGCTCAGGTCATGATCTCATGATTTGTGGAATGGAGCCCCATGTTGGGCCCTGCGGTGACAGTGAGGAGCCTGCTTGGGATTTTCTCTCTCCCTCTCTCTCAGCTCCTCCCCCATGTGCATGCGCTTTCTCTCTCTCTTTCTCTAAACAAATAAATAAAAAAGAATTCAGGTCTCATACACAGTAGCTGCTGGGCAAACATTGCTGTGGCTGCTACATGCAGCCCCTGCACTGCTTTGCTGTGTCCTCCCCAGCACGTTCCCACCTCCCCTGCATTGCAGTCTTACCTGTCCTCTGGGCTCAGCCCTGTGCCATTCCCCGGTAGCTGTCAACCCCCCTAGCTGAATCCGTTTTCTCCTCCACATGCCCCCTGCACACGCTTGGTGCTCCTTGACTGTAGCCTTGCAGGCCCTTGTATGAGCTGATCTCCTACACCTAGTCTCTCTGCTAAGCCGTCTGCCCCTTAAGCCGTGTGCATGTTTGACAGGGGTGGGACAGGGGCCGGGCAGAGGTACATGGGTCTGATTCCAAGGTCCAGGACTGGCTAGAGGGGCGTGGCATGGAAGTCGGGTTTGAGCAGGCTTGGGGCGTCTGGAAATCCCACTGCCTTGATTAGAGCAGGCTGTGGGCCCTGAGGGGCTCTGTGGAGCATTAGGGTGGGGGGGCATTTGGCTGGAGTTGATGTGCTGGGACGGGTTTGGGGGGGACTTTGCAAGGATCCATCTTCCTCCAGGCACCTTCTGGCAGTGACCATGTCAGGATGTCCCTGCAGTGGCTGGCCGGGCACAGACCTCATCGAGTCCTGCTTCACCTCCCCATGACCTCTCTCTGTGCCTTTTCTCCCTCTTCCCGGCAGGGTATGCACCTGTCACTGGCATGTGCCACCCGCTGAGAAGCTGTACCCTCAACCATGAGGATGGCTTCTCCTCGGCCTTCGTGGTGGCCCACGAGACTGGCCACGTGTAAGTAGCACCGGGAGGGTGGGCTGTGCTGTGGGCTCCGAGGGGTTCTGCGGGTGTGGGAGGCTTTATCCCAGATCAGGCCCCGTCCCAGTGTCCCAGGAGATGCCAGAGTCGCTGCCCATGCACTGAGGCCCGACCCTGATGGGGACGGAGCCCAGGGGCCCAGAGGGCGATTCTGGGCCTGCTTTGGGTCCACGCCCCCAAATGCCAGGGCCATGGAAAACCAGATGTGGCCCTGCCTTTGGGCAGGCAGATGCAGTATCCCATCGTAGGAGCTGGTGTGTTCTGTGGATGGTCTCTATCCTGCGTCCCACCCATGGCTCAAGGCCCTTCTGAGAGCCGTTCTGGCCCACGCTGGTGCTCAGTGCACACTGGAGCACTGGTCTGAGCCCATCCTTAACAGGGGCACATAGGCTCAGGCCTCGGCCCCAGCTGGCGGCTTCCTTGCTTGATCCTTGGACCTGGGTTTTGTTTAGAGCACATCCATTCATTCATTCGACCAGTATTTCTTGAGCACGCACTGTGCGCCAGGCCCTGGTGTAGGAAAGGACTGCCGTGGAGAACAGGCCAGAGAAGCTGCGTTCCGAGAGAGCAGATAAGCCACTGTCATCTAGCGTGTCCTCTGGCGCACATGCTACAGTCCTGCCTCCTGGCCTGGTCTGCCCCGGGCAGAGCTGAGGGATGCACTCCTCGCCCAGCCCCTCCCCAGTGCACAAGCGGAGTGAGGGCTGTTTCCTGCAGGTGAAGGGCCTGGGCAGCAGGGGAGCAGCCCAGCCTGAGGGGGTCTGCCTCCCCCCGCCCCGCGTCTGCTATGCCCCTCTCCACACCAGCCCTGTCAGCACAGAGACCATGCAGACTCCATCCCAGCTCTGTCCCTCGCAGGGTGGGCCCCCTTCTCTCTGGGGCCTCGGTTTCCTCATCTTGCACCCGGGATACCTCTGAGGTCTCTTCCTGCCCTGGGAGCCCGTGGGTCTACATCTTTCAGAGCCGGGGGTTCGTCTTCCTGTGTGTGGGAAGCAGGGGGGTCCACTCTTCCCAGAGCAGAGGCCTCTCCCTGTGGGGAGACAAGGTCAGCCCTAGAGGTCCATGTGTCTGTCCGTCTAGTGGTCAAGGCCCGACGCAGCCTCCTGGGAGTACTTGAATTTATGACATCTGGGCTTTGGCTTTAACTACTCATTATAAAAAACAAGCTTTTGAATTTAGACTGTCCTCATGGTAGGTGTGTGCCAAGTACAAAGCTCTGTGCTAAAGACTACAGGGTCTCAGAGAAGCCTTGGGTCTGGTGGGGAGACAGCATATGGCACGCGAGGTGTTAAAGGCAGGCAGGTGGCCCCCACTTTGGGAGGTGAGCCCTCTGTCAGGGTGGCCAGGGCGGGTGTCCGGGATAGGAGTGGGGCTTGAGCTGGCCATGGCAGGTGTGAGGGTGTGGGTAGGGTTGAAAAGGGGGCAGGAGGGCAGAATGAGTCCAGCCCCATTGGGGAGCAGTGGGGACGGGGAGGAACCCTCAGCTTCCGTCCAGTCTGAAGCCTGGTCAGGGCATGGTCTCCCATTGCTGGTCCACCTGCCTGTTTTCCCAGGGACGGGGTCCTGGCGTGACTCGNCGAGACCACCCTGGGCAGCGTCATGGCGCCCCTGGTGCAGGCTGCCTTCCACCGCTTCCACTGGTCCCGCTGCAGCAAAGTGGAGCTCAGTCGCTACCTCCCGTAGGTCACCTCCACCTCTGTGCTGGGGACTGGGGAGCACGCGGCCTGCAGTTCCATCCCCCCCCCACCCCCCAGTACCGCCCTGCCCCTGACACACTCAGTTCCCAGCTTTGCTGCTCAGTTCCCGGGTCTTCAGGGACACCGAGGCCTGGGACAAGCTTTAGACTCAGGAGCTCAAGGCCAAGAATGGGTGCAGAGAGGATGTGGGTGGGGCAGGTGCGGGCAGAGATACTGTCCCCATCCTCATGCGGCAGCTGGCCGGGGCCCCGAGCGTGTCCGTGTGGCAGCCTGACGTTTCTTCCCTGGGTGTGAGGAGCCATCAGGCTGTTCCCAGAAGACACGGCTCCTGGCAGAGGGCAGCAGGGATGCATGGCTGCAGGGATGCATGGCTGCAGGCCTCCTTTGCTCGTTAGACCCTCTCCAGGAAGGGAGAGCTCAGGAACTCTGGCCTCAGCCTGGCCCTGGCTCACCTTCTGTCTCCGCCGGCAGCTCCTATGACTGCCTCCTCGATGACCCGTTTGCACCTGCCTGGCCGCAGCCCCCGGAGCTGCCGGGCATCGACTACTCGATGGACGAGCAATGCCGCTTTGCCTTCGGCTCTGGATACCACACCTGCTCTGCGGTGAGCTCCCTCCAGCCTCTGGCTGCCGGTGAAGCAGGGCTGGACCCTTCCATGACCCAGGCCCGTCATCCACAGAGCACCTTCCTCCCTGCTGGCCAGGTGGCATGGCTATGGACCCACATGATCGGTGCCAGCTGCCACGGTGGGGGGAGGTGCAGGGTGACCAGAACCCGGCCCTGCCACCTTCTGCTACGTACCTGCCCCACCCACCTTTGAGGGCAGGTGTATATAGTGTCCAGAGGATGCTTTATTCCTGGGAAAGATGGAACCGAGTAGAACAGAGAGGGCAGGTGGCTGATGGGATCCTGGCTGGGCTGGCTATCAGGGAGCTTATCTGCCAAGTACTCCCTCTGTCAGATCAGGCCCTGGGCTCCGGCCTGATGGAGGAATAGTTGCTTCTGTCTGCCCTTCAGGGATTTGGTAGGATGTTTTGGGCTAATTTGTCACCCTAGGGAAATTGTCCTGTGTCCCCACATACCCTCTGTCCAGGGGGTGAATTACATGCCCCCCACTGCACCCTGTGCCCAGGAGACACATACAGGGAAGCAGAGCCCTTCCTCACCCCGCAGGACAGGGCAAGGGAGAGGCTGGCCCTGGGGATCAGCTGGAGCCGCCCAGCAGGGAACAGAAGAGCTGCTAACTGGCCCCCATCAGAGGCTCAGAGAAGGGGACATCCCAGGGCAGGGGCCTTTCTGAAGGCATCAGGTCTTGAGACTCGAGTGCCTGAAACCTCCCATCCAGGAATGCAGCCCCCTCCTCAGCCCTGCGGGGCCAGAGGCTCTGTGTCTGCCCAGGCCACACTGGGTGCTCTCTGAGCTGGGGGTGGAGAGGGAGGTCAGTGCCCAGGGCTGTATCTGTAGGACACTGGCCTGGCTGGCAGGGGGGCGATAGGAGAGAAAAAATCAGGGGCTCTCCTGGACAATGGGACATGAGATTACCAACACCTGGCACAGCCTGGCGAGGCTAGGAGCGGGGAGCCCTGGCCTTGTCCGGGTGCCTTGGGTCCCGGATACACTTGCAGCCTCCTGAAGCCCCGATATGCGCTGGGCTCAAGGGGTGTTGGAAGGCCCAAGCCTCCCCGGAGCCTCAAAGCCACGAAACCCTAGTCCCTGCCGGGGGGTACAGTGAGTTCTGCACAGGCCAGGAGGGAGGCCGGGGGGGACGACAAGGGGTGTGGGCCCCGCTGGAGAGAAGAGGGGGCACTGGAGGCCATGGCGCTTGGAGAGGGGTCCAGTGTGAGGGTGCGGGCCCTCCGCCTCCTTCACAGCATTCTGGGCCCGGTGTCCTCCGCAGCACTCCTCTCTGTCACTGCCCTCTGCCCCCCAGACAACTTGTCAGAGCCCCAGGGCCAGTGCCGCCGATGACTCTGGCCCCTTCCCACGCAGTTCCAGACCTCCGAGCCCTGCAAGCAGCTGTGGTGCAGCCACCCTGACAACCCGTACTTCTGCAAGACCAAGAAGGGGCCCCCGCTGGACGGGACTGAGTGTGCCCCTGGCCAGGTACCTGCGGGCCTGCGGCGGGACTGTGCAGGCCCCAGGGGTGCCCCTGCCCCCCAGGCGTGTGTGTGTGTGTGTGTGTGTGTGTGTGCGCACAGAGACCCCCATGAACTCATAGGCACACCCTCTCTCCCATATCGCAGTCACTTGCTTCCTCTGTTCAGAGCTTGGCATCATCTCATAGCTCATTGGGCAGGAAATCTTACCCCCATTTTACAGAGGAGAAGAGTAAGGCCCAGGCAGGTGAAGGAAGGGACGAAGGGAAGGCTCCAGGTGTCCTGCCTGCCCTCCTGGCCCACCATGCTGTTTCTCCCATGTCCATGTTGCCTCCCCTACCCTGGACCTGCCCTTTCATGGGTCACCTGGCATGTGTTTGCCTCCTTGAGTGTGTGTGGGTGCCAAGGCGTTGTTTGTCAGGGGGACCTTGTGGCCGGGTCTAAGAGACCTGAGGGGTTTAGAAACCCACCTCTGCTATGTTGCTGGCTCTGCCCTGATTTCTGTGGTGACCCTGGGCCATTCACTGAACTTCTCTGGGTCCTGCTGATCCCCGACCAAGTGGCCTTTCCACTCAGGTTGTTCTGAAGTTACCTAGTCACGTCAGAGCAAAGGGGAGGCCTGGGAAGAAGCAGGGTGTTAAGAGAGGCTCAGTGCTTATGACAGCCACAGGACTTGCCTCTGCCCTCTGCCCTCGCAAGGCTCCGCCCGCTCACATCACATCACACGTGGAGGGTCTGCCCCTTCACAGCTGGATGGGGCTTCCCCAGCCTTCCACGGCCCAGTGGGCTCTGCGCCTGGCGGGGTCTTACCCTGGAGACTCGGTACCCCGGCTCCAGGTGTTTCCAGAGTTCCAGGTCCTTCCGTCACAATTTCATGTGATGGTCAATCTGTGGCTCTCAGCTCTGGCTGCATACTGAAACCATCTGGGGAGCTTTAAAAATCCCCACCCCTAGGTGCACCCCAGCCCTAGGGGCGCCCCACCCCTGGGGCACCTGGCTGGCTCAGTCGGCTAAGCGTCCAACTTCGGCTCAGGTCACGATCTCACGGTTTGTGGGTTCGAGGCCCGCATCGGGCTCTGTGCTGACAGCTAGCTCAGACCCTGGAGCCTATTTCGGATTCTGTATCTCCCTCTCTCTCTGACCGTCCCCTGCTCACGCTGTCTCTCTCCCTCAGAAATAAATAAAACGTTGTAAATGAATGAGTGAATGAATGAATGAATGGATAAATAAATAAATAAAAGGCCCCACCCCTAGAACGGGGAGTGACTGCAGGTGGGCACGGAAATCTCGTTGGGGTGATGGAATTGTTCTCAAATCAGACATGGTGACAAGTTGCACAACACTGTCAATTGTGAAAAAGTGTTGACTCGTGAACTTGACCGGAGAGACTTTATGGTATGTAAGGTATACCGCTGCTGCTTTAAAAAATCCCCACTCCTAGAGATTCTGACTCAGTTGGTCTGGGGTAGAGTCAAGGCATTTGGAGGTTTATTTATTTATTTTTTAACGTGTATTTATTCTTTGAGAGAGAGTGTGTGCGCATGAGCAGGGGAGGGGCAGAGAGAGAGGGAGACACAGAATCTGAAGCAGGCTCCAGGCTCTGAGCTAGCTGTCAGCACAGAGCCCGATGCAGGGCTCGAATGCAAGATCCGTGAGATCATGACCTGAGCCGAAGTCAGATGCTTAACCGACTGAGCCACCCAGGCGCCCCGAGGCTTCTGGAGTTTTAAAAGTTCCCCATGTGACTCTAAGGCTGAGAGCCACTCCATCGTCTCTTGAAAAATGACCCCGGGAGCTTTGCTGTACTTCTTACGTGTTGCCCCGCAGGAGAGGGGAAGGGAGTTAGTTACTTCGGTTGAGCCCGCTTTGTGCCTGGCCCTGAGCTAAGGGCTTTGTAGGTGTTACTGCCATTAGTTCTTAGAACAATCCTATTTTACAGGTGAGTAAACTGAGGCTCCGCAAGGTGAAGTTATGCCAAAGCCACAAGTAGCTAGTAATGGCTGAGTTGGGATTCAAACCCAGGCCTCTCAGACGCCATTCTTATTATGTTTGTGGATGGATGGACCTCCCTGTGGGGCTGGCTCGTCTCCCACAGGCACACCTGCCTGTGGCCGCTGGGTGGTGATTTTGAGATACAGAGCCGAAGTCTACTCTAGATACTGTGGGAAGATTGTCTTCTCTCCCCTATTAGCTCTTTTTTTCTCCAGGGGTGATAAACCCAATAATTGCATAATTATTACTGTCATTAGCCATACTCTCTGCCATTTTTGGAAGGCTGCGTGTGCCAGGCATTATCTCCTTGAAGGCTCACAGCAGCCCTGGGGGCAGGTACTGTTATCCGCTGTGGACACTGGGGAACAGGCCCAGGAAGGGGAGCCCTTTGCTGAAGGTCACTTGGCTCACGGTATGGGTGGGGCTCTGAAACTCTGGGGCTCGTACTCTTAATGTCCCTTCTCTGGGCTCACCTGTAGCACCCATCAGCTGTGCCGTGTACGCAGTCGGGCACCCTTCATGGCAGGCGAGGCAGCGGGGTAGGGGGTGGCGTGCCCTGGATAACCTCATTTCCTCTGCTCCATCCCAGTGGTGCTTCAAAGGTCACTGCATCTGGAAGTCACCGGAGCAGACTTATGGCCAGGATGGAGGCTGGAGCTCCTGGACCAAGTTCGGGTCATGTTCACGGTCATGCGGGGGAGGTGTTCGATCCCGCAGCCGGAGCTGTGACAGTCCCCCGTGAGTGCTCTTGGCTGAGTGGGGGGGCAGGGGACCCCCTCCCTGCCTAGGCCTGAGGGGCTGGGTGAGGAAGGCACTAGAGAGAAGTTGACCCTGCAGGTGGCTTGTATCCTAATGGTGAGGACCCAAAATTGTTTGGGGGGCCAGATCAGTTCCACCTGGGCCTGACATCACCCATCAGGCATGACGTCAGAGAATAGGTCTCAACCGGTGATTCTCAAACTGGGTGGGGCCAAAGACCCCACCAATTTCACGAACCTGCTCATGACTCTGATCATCTGGCTGAGCTTTGAGAAACACTGATCTAAATGCTCAGTAGCCATATTTGTTTTCTACCACATGAAGCAAAACTTCCATTAGTTTTTCTTCACTTATCTCTTTCTGACATCAAATCCTGCCCTTCGCTGCCCCCAGTGAATCCAGCATTCTGGGGGAGCAGCCTGTTTCTCCCCTCTTCTCCCCTCTATGGGAATCCCTCCCATGGTTTTGGAACTTCCGAGGGCCAGCGGGCTAGGGCCCACCTCGCCCAGGCTGCTCAGAACAGTCTCGCGTGAGATGAGGGCTGGCCGCTGCGGCCCTGTGGGTCTGCAGGCTCCAGGGACCAGGGACGCTGAGCCTCTGCTGAACAGCATGGCCCCTGGATGCTGTGACTCGGTGATGGCCACCCTCCCTCGAACTCTCAGGAGGGGTACCTTTCAACTCTGCTGTTTACCTCCAGGGATGGGAAGCTCACTACCGCCTGGAGGACCCTAGTCTTGTGTCAGATGACTGTGCTGACCTTTTACAAATAGGAGCCAAACAGACCACCCCGTAACTGACACCTGTCAGGGTCGGGGAGCTGGGATTGGAGAAGGGCCCTGTGGTGCCCGCGCTGAGCAAACTACCTTCCAGTCGGATGGTTATTCCCTCGATCAGGGGTGCCCTCTATCAAACCCCTCTGTAATAATAACTATTTTTATTTTATGAGGCTTAGGTGAAATACTCTGTGTTCTATCAGCACTGTGCCAGCACAGATTAAGCACCAATGAATGACAGCTGCTGTTATAATTATTACAGTGTATTGAGCACTTGCTCTGTGTGGGGTAGAACGCTGAGCGCTCAAGTGCATGAACCCATGTGATGCCCGGGCGTCCGGGAACAGAGCAGCGGTAACCTACGCTTGGGTACTTGGCATCAGGATCGCCCCCTAATCCTCTTACTGTAATGGCAAAGTCAGTACAGATCGCCTTGCATGCCTTTTCTTATTTATTCCTCACAGATACACCAGGGGGTAGGTGAAAGAAGAGGGATCCGGGTCCCACCTTTAAAGAGGAAGTTAGGGCTCAGCAGGACCGAGCGCCTTCCCCAAGGTTTGCATTGGCAGGACGTGGGGTTAGATCTAGCCAGTCCTGCTTCCTCATTCCAGAAACCAAGTCTGGCTTTGCCCCTCCTTAGCGTATTAGGATGTGAAGTGGATGCAAATAGGAATTTGCTAAGGCGCTTTGGGGAGCGCTCCCTGTACATCAGGCCGTGTGTCGTGGTTCAAAGGATATACNAGCTGGGATTGGAGAAGGGCCCTGTGGTGCCCACGCTGAGCAAACTACCTTCCAGTCGGATGGTTATCCCCTCGATCAGGGGTGCCCTCTATCAAACCCCTCTGTAATAATAACTATTTTTATTTTATGAGGCTTAGGTGAAATACTCTGTGTTCTATCAGCACTGTGCCAGCACAGATTAAGCACCAATGAATGACAGCTGCTGTTATAATTATTACAGTGTATTGAGCACTTGATCTGTGTGGGGTAGAACGCTGAGCGCTCAAGTGCATGAACCCACGTGACGCCCGGGCGTCCGGGAACAGAGCAGCGGTAACCTACGCTTGGGTACTTGGCATCAGGATCGCCCCCTAATCCTCTTACTGTAATGGCAAAGTCAGTACAGATCGCCTCGCATGCCTTTTCTTATTTATTCCTCACAGATACACCAGGGGGTAGGTGAAAGAAGAGGGATCCGGGTCCCACCTTTAAAGAGGAAGTTAGGGCTCAGCAGGACCGAGCGCCTTCCCCAAGGTTTGCATTGGCAGGACGTGGGGTTAGATCTAGCCAGTCCTGCTTTCTCATTCCAGAAACCAAGTCTGGCTTTGCCCCTCCTTAGCGTATTAGGATGTGAAGTGGATGCAAATAGGAATTTGCTAAGGCGCTTTGGGGAGTGCTCCCTGTACATCAGGCCGTGTGTCGTGGTTCAAAGGATATACAGAGATACATAAGCCTGGTTTCTCTTCCTGCCCAACTGGAGAGGGTTCTGCATCCCCGTCTCCGTGTTTCTCAGCTCTCCCCCCGCCCCCCACCCCCACGCACAGGGGAACAGGTGGCATATGCCCAAGGGGTGGAGAAGAGGAATCTGGAAGAGCTCTGGGCACAGCAGCCCCCTCCGTGAGCGTGCCTGGCCCTCCCCGGCCTTCCCCCAGCAAGGTCCCGGGGTTTCTCTGTGCCTGCCCCAGCCCAGCCTACGGAGGCCGCCTGTGTTCCGGGCCCATGTTCCAGTACCAGGTGTGCAACAGCGAGGAGTGCCCGGGGCCCTACGAGGACTTCCGGGCCCAGCAGTGTGCCAAGCGCAACTCCTACTACATCCACCGGGACGCCAGGCACCACTGGATCCCCTACGAGCCTGAGGACGGTGAGTGGGCCCTGCTCCCCTTCTACCCACCATGTCCTGACGCCTCTGCTAGGTGGACCTCCTGTGCCTGGGAGGGACAGTGGAGGCACCAAAAGAGGCATGCTGGCCACCTAGCTTTGTGCCGACCCTTGTCTTTGGGCCTCCGTCCTCCTTAAAGCCATCCCTGATTTGTGTGCTTCTGGGGACGGTTTTCTGGCAGGGAAAATAACGTGAACCAGGGGCATTTTTTTTTAAAGTTTATTTAGTTTTGAGAGACAGAAAAAGTGATGGGGGGGTGGTGCGCCTTGGTGGCTCAGTCGGTTAAGCGTCCGACTTCGGCTCAGGTCATGATTTCCTGGTTCATGAGTTCGAGCCCCCTGTCGGGCTCCGTGCTGACAGCTCAGAGCCTGGAGCCTGCTTCCAATTCTGTGTTTCCCTTTTTCCACTCCTTGCCTACTCACACTCTGTCCCTCTCAAAAATAAACAAACATTAAAAAAAATGTAAAAGAAAGAAAAAGTGAGGGGGGAGGGACAGAGAGTGAGGGAAAAGAGAATCCCAAGCAGGCTGCATACTCTCAGTGTGGAGCCTGATGTGGGGCTCAAACCCACAAACCGTGAGATCATGACCTGAGCCGGAGTCGGATGCTTAACCGACTGAGCCCCCCAAGCACCCTTTGGACCAGGGACATTTCACCCAGAGGTGCCGTGGAGGCTGGTGGCATCGTTGGCTACAGGGACCGGTGCCTCTCATAGGTCCTCACCTGTATGGGAAGGCACCGTACAGGGGTAGGTGCCCTGGCTTTGCTGAGAAGCTCCGACCCGTTACATACCATAATTTCAGGTTTTACCGACTGTGCTACTGTTTTAGCAGTTAATGAAGATGATTTAAAAGGCACACAGATGGGAGCCTGTGGCCAGGGATCCTCACACGGAATCCTTCCAGGCTGTGCTGGGACAGACACAGGCCAGTGCCTGTCTGCTTTGGAGCCTCTCCATTGATGGCTCTTAGAGCGACGCAAGATGCCAGCGAAGGGGTGGGATTCACGATGTCTCAGAGCCTTCAGGCTGGAAGGGCCTTGACAATCCTCTGTGTCCACCTCCCCCACCAGCCTCTCTGTGGTCCTTTGGTGGACAGATGCTCACCCCCCACCACACAGCCCTCAGCCTCCGATGGCACCGACTAGAGCCGCCTTTCCCCTCCTGAGCCCAGAGCCACCTCTTTGTAGCCCTTGTGCCAAAGCATCAATTGCAGGATAATTCAGCTCACATTCAGAATGACAGTCTTCAGGCTGGAAGGGACCTCAGCGGCCTGTCCATTGCCCACCGGTGCACAGACCTCTCCAGAACGTGACTGCAGACAGTGTTTTCCCTCTGCTTTGAATTCCTCCCAACTCCAGGGAGCTCACCACTCTCCACTGGCTTTCGTGGTTGCCCAGAGACCTGCCTGCCTGGGGCGTACTGGTCAGGGTCCTACCTGTGTGTGAAGTCCAGAGTGGTATTGGATGCTTTGGCTCTGAACTTGAGCCCCGAGTCCTGGGACAAGATGTATCCTGGGAGCCCAGGGACAAGGGACAGGGAGCCAGATGGTTCCTAAGAACTTTGCCTAAGGGGGTGGCTTGCTTTGAAAGCCTTGAAGATCCATTGAGATCCAAACAAGCCTCTATAGGAAGGGGCTCCAAGGCCCACGGGGCAGCTGGCTTCGGGCTTTCCCAGGACTTTTAGACCAATTCCAGAAAGTTAGCTAAGCCCCAACTTCCCTTTTTCTAAGAAACGCAGCAAGTGTTTATATGTTCTTTGGAAGCTTCTTTTAAGGACATCAGTGGCCGGGATAGGGAAGAGAACAATTAATTGCTCAAACTAGACATGGCCTCCTTTCCAAACCTTTCACTGCAGCTTTGTTTTATAAACCCAAACTCAGCCCACTGCCCTGCTTTACTTTTGCACAGCCTCCTGATGTTTGTAAGCACGTTGAAGTTCACTGTTATGCCTGAGACTGCTGAAGTGTATGTAGAGGTCAGTGCGGGACTCGCGCCAGACTGCCTTGGTTAGAATCCTGTGTGGCTGTGTGGCCTGGAGCAAATTTCTCAGCCTCTCTGGTCCTTGGTCTCCTCTAGAATGCCAGAACTTAACTTCCTAGAATGTACTAAAAAGTCTAAATGAGTTAATTCACACATACAAAAAATTGAAGTTGTACATTAAGAGCAGTGTGGCCCTGCACCTGGCTGGCTCAGTCAGTAGAGCATGTGACTGTTGATCTCAGGATCGTGAGTTCAAGCCCCACATTGGACGTGGAGCCTACTTTAAAAAAAAAAAAGCCTGTAAAGGTTTTGGAAGTATCTGGTATGTGCGAAGCATTCACTAAGTGTTGGCTTATTGTTATGGTTATTGTTATTTTATCACTTGATTTTCTTTAAAATCCTGATTTGGCATTTTACTGCTCAGGCGTAATAACTAAGGAACGGAGGCTCAGAGATGTCAGATGATTGGCCCAGAGTCACTAGGTTAATAGGTGACGCAGCAGGGACTGTAAACTCCGCACCCAGAGCTCCCCCCAGCACCCAGAGCTTCCTGCTTGGGACCTGTGCTGATGTCCTTCCTGGCCAGCCCACTTTCTCCAAGTGCGGCCGGGAATTCTGCACGGCCCCTTTCTCCACAGATGCGCAGAAGTGTGAGCTGATCTGCCAGTCGGAGGACACAGGGGATGTGGTCTTCATGAACCAGGTGGTCCACGACGGGACCCGCTGCAGCTACCGCGACCCATACAGCGTCTGTGCGCGCGGCGAGTGTGTGGTGGGTTTCCTGCGCGGGGCCGCCCACCCTCTGCCTGCCTGGGGAGGCCGGAGGGCTACACCGCCTGCCTCCTCGCCTTCCCCACCCATGACACCATGACACCTCAGCATCATCCTGGGATGCTAGGAGGGGATTATCGCCCAGCCCAGTCGAGGGAAGGGGAGTGGCCAGGCTTAAGACCTGTTCACCTCACGTGGCGAGTTTGTGGCAGTGACCTGTCCAGGAATGCCTCTGGGCTCAGGGTCAACTCGTGGGGCCTGGGGTCTGGGGAGGGAGCCAGGGGCTGCCGGCCTGGAGGCGGTGGTGTGGAACATGGGAGCCTTATCCTGCCGACCCCACCTCTGTCCTCAGCCCGTTGGCTGTGACAAGGAGGTGGGGTCCATGAAGGCAGATGACAAGTGCGGTGTCTGTGGCGGCGACAACTCTCACTGCAAGACTGTGAAGGGGACACTGGGCAAGGCCTCCAAGCAAGCAGGTGAGCAGGCTGGGGCTGGGCGATGACCAGGAGTGGCTGCGGTTCCGGCCCAGCCAGGGGCCCTTGAGCCTGAGTCCCTTAGGCGGGCCGTCCCTCCTCTGCTGGGCCGCGGTTCAGGGCGGGGGCGGCGGGGGCGAGCGTTGGCACTAGAGCCTGCCTCCGGCCCTCCCCGGGCTGCCCGGCTGCTGCTGCTGAGTCAGAAGCTGCAGCTGGCCACAGCCTCTTCCAGTGAGTCCTGCCTGCATCTGGGCCCCGGGGCTCAGAAGCAGTTTTCTGCGGGCCAGTGGGCTGTGATAGGAGCCCAGCCATCTCTTTGGCCCTGGGGCTGTCGTGAGAGCGAGAGCTCAGACGCGTCTGAGGATGTGGCCCAGACTGGACTGGAATGTTTTTTTCTTCTCTCCCCTTCTCCCTTTTTTGGTCAATTTTTGGTGCCTCCTTTGAACTCCTGGTACCTTGAGTTTCTTGACTTCCCTCCCTCCCTTCCGTCTGACCACACTTGGGTGGTGAAAAGGGCTAGATACTAGTCCTTTACAGTCTAGGAAGAATTAGATCCATTTCCCTCTTGGGACCGTCATAGCTTTGCCTCGCCTCTCCTTGTGGGGAGAAAGTTGGTGGCTCTGACAGGGGCTTGTTGCCAGTCCTGGGGTTGGAGGACCATGGGGCCCAGGGCAGCCATGATGGTGGCTCAAGGTATGAGAAGAAAGGGGAAGGAACATCAGGAAAGAAAAGGAGGCTCAAGAAAGTGGAAAATGATAGCAACTAATATGTGTGTGTACTCACTCTGCTCCACAGCCCTTACAGTTTTTAGGGCATTTTAAGCCAGAGCATCTCATTTGACCCTCTCGGCACCCTGGGGGCAAGGACCCCTTCCTGTGGTACAGATGAGGAAACTGGGTCTTGGGCACATGCAGGGGGGTGGGGTGACGGGGTGTCTGGGCAGTGGGACCACCAGCCAAGATGCTCACGGTTTTTCCGGATCCTCCTCTGTGACAGGAGCTCTCAAACTGGTCCAGATTCCAGCGGGTGCCAGGCACATCCAGATTGAGGAGCTGGAGAAGGTCCCCCACCACATCGGTGAGTGCAGGGAACTAGGAGGGCAGAGGAGAGTAGAGTCTAATGCAGGGAACATCCACAAATTTGAATAATGGCAGAGAACCTTTAAAACCATTCTTTTTAAACTTATGTTGACTAGACAACTGTTCCATGCTTTGAATGTCAGGAGATGTGAATGGGGATCCAATGAAGATTCCCCCTCCGCCCTCTGCCCTCCAGGATCAGCTTCCTTCCCCAGGGGCAGCCACTGTCTACCTGTTTTGCACAAAGGAAAACTGTTTTCATAGAATGTATCGGTCAACTTTTACTGTCTAATATACCGTCCTCAGACTTTATGGTTTCTAACAAGTGTTTATCTTAGCTTATGGTTCTGTGGGCCATGAGTTTGGGCTGGGCCCAGCTGGTGCTGCTTCTGCTCCTCTGCCTGGACTCCCTCATGCAAATGCAGCATCTGGTGGGGCCGTAGATGCTGTTGGTACTGGCTCTCCGCTGGGGTGACGGGGGTGACAGGGCCATGTCCCCGGCAGGCTAGCCTTGGGATTATTCCTGTGGTGTCTGTTACAGGGTCCTCAGTGGGGGAAAAGCAGGCAAGCCCCAGCATGTGAGCACTTTCTAGGTCTCTTCTTGTGTCGTGCTTTGTCATGTCCTGTTGTCCCATGCAAGTGTCATGGCCATGCCCAGACTCAAGGTGTAGAAACAGATGATCTCTTGGTGGGAAGTGGGGTCGAGTCCCAGCGCAAAGAAGCAGAGAGGCATGCACACAAGAATAGGAGGAATTTGCAATCTGCCCCATGGATCCTTAAATTCTTCTTACTATAATGACACCTGAACACAATTACTGAGTCACTACTTATACAAGTTGTACGACCATAAAGCCAAGAGAGATGAACAATTTGGGCCCCAAGATCAATCGACAAAATTCAAATTGAACATAATGGGGGAGATTTTGGTGCTTGTTTGCTTTGTTCTGTTTGTGCTGCAGCTAAGTTGGTGGTTAGAAAATGAACACGTCCAAAATAGGCAAATCTGTGGACACAAGAGAGTAGATCAGTGGTGGTCAGGGGCCGGTGGGAGGGGGTTGGGGGCATCTGCGAATGGGCACGATGAAGTGTGCTGGAATTCCAGAGTGGTCCGGTAGTCAGTGAATCACGCACTTTCAAAGGCTGAGTGTGTGGTATGTGAATTACATCCCGGTGTAAAACACGTCAGCATGGTTTAGAGCAGGGTCCCGACACTGGGGAGTGGCTGGGCTCTCCTACACTCGTCTGTTCAGACTCCTTAGAGAGAGCACAGGCGCCATGGGGTCTGTCACTGGGCCTTTGCATGTCCCAGAGGACCCCCCCCGCCCTTATGGATTATGCTCACCAGTTCGCACTGCTTGTCACCAATTCTTCATAAACATGAATGCAAAATGTAACATCCCTGGGCAGGCTTCTATATTACAAAAATGCTGATGTTCATATTTTTAGATTATCATCACAATAACAGTAAATGTTGTAAAGCTTCCCGGAGAACTTGCACCCCAGGAGAACACGTAGATCCCTAACCTGATCTGAAAGGCACCTGGAGGGTGTAGTGCAAACAGGCAAGAGGCACAAGGGGAAACTGAGGTCCATGGTGGATCATAGGCCCTCCGCGTACCCTGATTTGCCCACATGGTGAGCCAGTCTGGGCCAGGCTCTCCTGCCTCCCCGCCCCGTGCTCTTGCCCTTGCCCACCACACCACCCTGCATGGGGAGGGAGTGTGAGTTGGGAGGGCTTGGCTTGGCCAGCTCCCTGCCCACTTGCCTGTCTGGCTCTGGGATATTGTGCCAGAACAGGGGCCAGGGGAGGGGAGGGGGCAAGGAGAGAAGGGCCATGGACTCTAAGAAGAGGATGGAGCTTGCAGGCACTCCTCCTGCTACACCCCTGCAGATGATTCCGTAATACTAGCAGCCCCTTGGGCCTCCTCGGCCAGCCCTCCCACCCCTCCCGGCCCCCACCCCTGTCTGTGCACCTCTAGCTCCTCCGTCCTCTAGCGGTAAGGAGTGCTCGGTGGAGGCTGCACCTGGACTTCCATGGGGATGGGGGCAGAGGCTTCTAGAACCCAGGGCAGGCTCAGTGCAGGCACGCTCGCCTGTGTTTACCAGATGAGTTCCCTGGAGAGTTAGAGCTCTTAGGAGCCGGGCAGGGAGGGAAGCGGGATGGAACCCTGACATTGGCATGCACCATGTGATTGCACAGCTGTGAGGTACGCGGCAGGCCCACCCTAGAAATGTGCGGGCTGCGCAGCTGAGAGTGAGCGTGTGTGTGTATGCGTGTGCCCGATGGTCTGTGCGTGCTCTCTGGAGAGGCCTGGGACAGGTGGCTGTCTCGGCAGTGAAAGCCAAGGCCCTGTCCAAGCTCGTTAGATGCTCCTGGAATGTGGGGGCTTCGATCCCTTGAAAAGACATCAAAGAAGAGAATCAGGCTGTTAGTATCTACTGTGTGCCAGGCCTTGAGCTGGCACTTGTCATTCATTACCTCATGGAGGCCTCGGGACAGTCCACAGAGACTCCTCTCTAGCTGTGAAAGCTCTAGATGGCATCTCCTTCCAATAGAAACCTGTCTCATCTACACTGAAGATCTGTTGTTGTAGGGACCTTCATGAATTACCATAGCTGGATCTTCTGGGAAACTTGCAGTTTCAACATCAGCACTTACTGTTTCCTTCACCTTGTACTTTTATGGCTTCTTTTCTTAAACCTCAAGAACCAACCTCTGCTAGCTTCGAACTTTTCTTCTGCAGCTTCCTCGCCTCTCTCGACCTCCATAGAACTGAAGAGAGTTAGAGCCTTGCTCTGGGTTAGGTTTTGGCTTAAGGGAATGTTGTGGCTGGTTTGATGTTTGTTTTTTTTTTTTTCAACGTTTATCTATTTTTGAGAGAGTGCGAGAGAGGGAGGGACAGAGAAAGAGGGAAACACAGAATCCGAAGCAGGTTCCAGGCTCAGAGCTGTTAGCACAGAGCCCGACGTGGGGCTCGAGCCCACAAACCACAAGATCATGACTCGAGCTGAAGTCAGATGCTTAACTGACTCAGCCCCCCAAGGCGCCCCTGGAGTAGCACTTTTAACTTTCTTCAAGAATTTTTCCTTTGCATTCACAACTTGGCTAACTGTTTGGCCCAAGAGACCTGGCTTTTGGCCCATCTTGGCTTTTGGCATGCCTTCTGCGCTAAGCTTAATCATTTCTAGCTTTAGATTTACTGTGAGAGACATGTGACTCTTCCTTTCACTTGGACGCTTAGAGGCCATTGTAGGGTCATTAATGGACTTAGTTTCAACAGCGTCGTGTCTCTGGGAACAGAGAGGCCCGAGGAGAGGGACAGAGCTGGTTGATCTGGGAGCAGTCGGAACACACACATTTATCCATTAAGAGTGCTGTCTTAAATAGGCGTGGTTCATGGTGTCCCCAAACACTTGCAATAGTAACATCAGAGATCACTGGCCACAGATCACCATGACAAACAAAGTTAATAATCGTGAAAGAGTTGGAAACACTGCAAGAATTTCCAAATTGTGACCCAGAGACACAAAGTGAGCAAATGCTGTTGGAAAAACGGCCCCAATGGACTCGCTTGGTGCAGGGCTGCTGCAAACCTTCCATGTGTAAAAAATGCAGAATCTGTGAAGCCTAATGAAGGGAAGGAAGCGTGGTAAAATGAGGCTGGAGCTGTTCAGGGCACAGAGTGGGGCCAGGGGGAGGGCCGGGACTCAGAGGTAGGCCTGGGTGGTGAGGTTCACGCAGAGTCCAGCCCACCGCCCCAGGAACGGTGGATGGACAGCCAGGGCCAGGGACGCCGGCTGCCGTAGCAGACAGAGCCGTGGGGAGATCTGAGGCCAGGCCCGGCTCTGGCTCTAGGTCTGGCGATTCTGGGAGCAGGGGGGCTCAGGCATCGAGAGATGAGAGGGCATCTCTCCTCTTGCTCAGCAGGGCCACCAGCGCTCTGTGGGTCCGGGACACACCTTTGCCCCTCATGGGTCTCTAAGTCCCCATCTGGACTAATAATAGCGCCAGCCTTGGGATGAGTGTGAGGATTCCATTGAGGCGGGTACCGGAGTGACCAGTGCATGGTTAGTGCTCTGAATTGTTGGCCCTTCTGGTCATAATTACGCTGAATGGTTGCCATTGGCACCAGGCAGGGACACCCCAGGTCTCTAGAGCCTTTGCTCTTCCACCTGGGCTGGGGGGCTCGAGTCCGAGTCTGCAGCCCTTCCCCAGCCTACCGCCTCCAGGGTGGCCAAAGCCGTGACACAGGGGCCTTTGCCAGGCCATCTGCACCTGTGTACCTCCCACTCACCTGCCGCCCGACACCTTTGGGTAACAAGTAAAGAGCTAGTCACTCAGCAGGACTTCAAAGGGTGGGCATCTACAGATGTTTTTAAAACTTGTTCCGTGCCAGGCCCCAAGGACACCAAGATGGAGGATATACACTGGCAGGCTGTGGGGGAGACAGACAACAATGCAAAATATTGGGTGCTCTTCTGGTGGCTGTAATAGTGCCTCCCATTTACTGCCTGTCGTGCACTCCGCCTAGTTCTTTACACACATGGACTCTTTTAATTGTCCCGAAGGGTCCCAGGGCAGATAGGTGGGAGTGGGGTCCTGCGATTGTCCTCATGCGGCCATGGCCCTGTGAGCTAGGTATAATTACCATTCCCATTTCACAGATGGTGAAATGGTGGCAGCACAGGGAGGCTAAGTAACTTCCCAGGTCGATCTGGCGCCAGAGCCTGTACTCTTAGCCTCATGCTCTGCTGTAGAAGGGAGGGCAGGTCCCTTTGGACTGGGCAATCAAAGAAGGCTTCCTGGGGTCGCCTGGCTGGCTTAGTTGGTTAAGCATCTGACTCTTGGTTTCGGCTCAGGTTGTGATCTCATGGTTCGTGGGTTCAGGCCCCGCACCAGGCTCTGTGCTGACAGCATGGAGCCTGATTGGGATTCTCTGTCTCTCTTTCTCTCTGCCCCTCCCTGCTCTCTCTTAAAAATACAAATATATATTAAAAAAGGGAAACTTATTTAAAAAAAAAGAAGGCTTCCTAGAGGAGGGGATATTGTGCTGAGCCTCACATATGGATGAAGAGTAGTCAGACAGGAAGAAGGGAAGACAGTGGGAAGAATGGGGTATGCCAGGGTCTAGGGGCAGGGACGCTGTGTGCAGACAGCGTGGTGACTCATCCGACTGGGGAAGGTTCTGGTGGAAAGGGGTGCCCGGTCATAGGGAGCCCCTGGGGACTCATGAGGAAGGTCTCGAAGTCCCAGAGGAGGTCTGGCTAGTGCTCCCGTGGAGGGGAATAGAAATCTGTGTGACCCTCTCCCCATGGCCAGCGGTGAAGAACCAGGTCACAGGCAGCTTCATCCTCAACCCCAAGGGCAAGGAAGCAATGAGCCGGACCTTTACCGCCATGGGCCTGGAGTGGGAGTATGTGGTGGAGGACGCCAAGGAAAGCCTCAAGACCAGTGGGCCCCTGCCTGAAGCCATTGCCGTCCTGGTGAGCCCCCGCCCGGAATGGTCCACCCCCTTGCTGCCCCCGCCCAGGCCCCCCCCAGCTCATTGTCTTCACCATTGAGCCAGCACAGGCCTCCTGTTGCAGTGTCTTTAGCAGCTGGTCAAGGCCAAGGCCTGGGTGCCCTCTGCGCATGAAGGCTGGCGGATGGCATATGAGAAGGGAGAAAGGAATGGTTGTCTTACTCTGAGGCGGAGTCTGTTCTCCTTAAGGCAGCATCAGAAATAGGGCCCGGGGGTGGGAGGGGACACCTGTGTTGGTTCCTCCTGTCGCCCTGGCATCACCCGATGTCTGCTTGCATTATGGCATTGCCCGCAAGGGACCTGGGGGGGTGCCAGCCCATGCTGCCAGCCTCCTGAGAGGGGGATGGAGTCACTGTCCTTGCTGGGGTCCACCTCCTCCCACACCCCCTCTTCCTAGACCGTGGACCAGGGCTTATGGAGAGGGATTATTCATGCAGGAGATTAGACCAGGAGGGGCTTTGTCTGTGGTGCTCTTGACACTGGCTGGTTCGTGCCAGAGAGAGCTTGGATGGGCTGTTTTCCCGGTGCTACTCTCACTAGTTAGAGAGGCCCAAGAGGGCAGGGTCTGAAGCCTATTGGTATCAGCGTATTATTTCATTCTGTGTGTATTTTCTGTTCACCTTATATTTACTGACCACCCATGCCCCTGTGGCCAGTGATTTGCGATGAGGGTACCAAGACCATTCAGTGGGCAAAGAATAATCTCGTCACCTAATGGTGCCCGGACAGCTGGCTATCCACGTGTAAAAGAAAGAAGTTGAACCCGTACCTCACACCACATACAAAATAGAGCTCAAACTGGATCACATATCTAAGTAAAAGAGCTAAAACCCTAGAACTCTTAGAGAGAATAGAGAGAGAAATCTCATGACCTTGTATCTTCATTATGATGCCGGAAGCCTGGGCAACACAAGAAAACTAGGTAAATTGGTCTTCATGGAGGTTTAGAACTTTTGTACATCAAAAAGGCATTATGAAGACAGAAGGCAAGCTCAGAATGGGAGACAATATTTGCAACCAGAGATCTGGTAAGAGTCTCACAGACCATTTGCTAGAGCCGGGTAGTGTGGATGCCCCCGGTAGGCAGGACAGACCAGCAAATATGGCTCCTGCCCTCATTAGAACTTTAGGTCTCTGGGAAGGGAAGTGATCAATGAGCACACATTGATTCTTGGTGCATAGTCTTGGTGCATAGTCTGAGTTTGCTGCATGGCTGCTGGTCCGAATGATCTCCCAGGTCATGCTTGGTGCTGACCCCACATCCTTCCTTCGACCCCTCCTCCCTGTATCCCCCCCATGCCGGCCCTGCTTCTCTGCTCTCCAATCCTGTGCCACCTCCTCTGCCTCCCCTCAGGTGCTCCCCCCAGCTGAGGGTGGCCCCCGCAGCAGCCTGGCCTACAAGTACATCATCCATGAGGACTTGCTGCCCCTTATCGGGAGTAACAACGTGCTCCTGGAGGAGACAGACACCTACGAGTGGGCGCTCAAGAACTGGGCCCCCTGTACCAAGGCCTGCGGAGGAGGTACGGGCCTGCCCAGCCCATCTGGCTGCCTCGTGGGGCAGCCCAGGGCTCTGCAGGGCAAGAGCAGGAGTGGCGGGGGGGCCAACCCTATCTCCCCTTTCTGTGTCCCTAGCTTGTGCCTCAGTTTCTCCTTAAAGATCTCTCGGGTGTGGCAGCCTACCTGGCCAGGGCCTTGGGGATGGGGCTGGGAGGGCTGGAGCAGTACTGGGGCAAGGCCTGCGCCCTGTAAGGGCTCCTCAGCTATGTGGGGAGACAGCTGTCCAGAGCCAGGTGCCCCCTTACCAGTCCCTGCACCACTGGCTCTATGCCAGGGACACATGAGATGGGCTGATCAAGGAAGGCTTCTTCAGAGAGTGACTTGGGCAGGAGGGGTATCAAGGCACAGGCCCCGGTGGAACAGCGGGGGCCTGGTGGTACCAGGCCCAAGTCAGCCCATCCTCCCTCCAGGGATCCAGTTCACCAAATATGGCTGCCGGCGCCGGCGCGACCACCACATGGTCCAGCGGCACCTGTGCGACCACAGGAAGAGGCCCAAGCCCATCCGCCGGCGCTGCAACCAACACCCGTGTGCCCAGCCCTCGTGAGTGTCCTGGGGGACGGACTGGGAGCCCAACCCCATCTCCGTGGGCGTCGCTGACCTTCTCGTAGCTCTGGTCCTGGAGGAGGGGCCGCTTCCTCTGGCCCTGAGTGTCGAGGATCACGGCCCCTGCACCCGGGACTCCCTGAGCAGAGCAGCCCACACGGCGGACTCTGTCCGTGGCCAGTGCTGTGCTCCTTGCCAATCTAGCCGCATCCGCCTCCGTCTGTCCCCTGTGGGGTTTCTGGATTAATTTCCACTCCCAGAAGAACAGTGCTTCTTTTGTTAGGCCCCTTCCAGCATTCTTTTATAGATGGGGAAACAGGCCCACTTTGGGGACACAGCTTTCCCTCAGTGATCCGAGGGGACCATGAGGTAGAATGGACCTCAGTGCTTCTAGATCCTGGGGCTCAGGCCAGGATGCTGTCCAGTGGCCCCCAGCTGTTGTCTACCCCCTGAGTGGGTTCTCTGACCTGAGGAGACAGGCTCATTTGGGCACAAGATAACGTTCTTGGGCTTATTTGAAAGGAGACTCATGACGGAGAAGAGCTATGACTTTGTGGGAAGTTGAGGCGTGGCCTTGAGCCCATCACAGAGATAGCCCCAGGCCCCAGGCCCCAGGCAGGGCCCCGAGTCCACTTTCAAGCCTCTCCAGGAATCTTCCAGGGTCTGAGTGGTCTAACTCGGCCGGGCTGACTCACAGCAGCTCAGGCTATGGGGACCTCTGGGCCAGGACCAGCGCAGAGCCCACCCTGGCCTCCCTGTGCCTTGAACCAGGCCGGGATACTCCGCCCCTCAGTGCTCTGCACTTCCTTTTCTCACTGCATGCGGGCCACTGTCCCTGCCCACGTCTGTGGCCACAGAGCATGTGGCGCTGACTCTGCTGGGATCCTGGGCACATCACGCCCTCCCTCCAACCCCAGCTTCTCAACCGTAAAATGCTAAATGAAGTTTGGGGCCTTTTTGGTTTTGTCTTTTAAAGGAAAAGGTTGGCCAGAAGAGCCCTCATTCACTAAAAGATGTCTCAGGAAGCTGAGAGGGGGGTGGGTTGGGGCTGCCCCTCTCACCACCTCACCAGAGCCCTTTTTGTCTTTGTCTAAGCCATCAGTGGTGTCTGCTGATGGTGCTCTTGGAAGCTTTGTGGCTAAAAGACGAGGCAGACCACCAGCTTAGCTGATCAGCACCAAAACTCTGCAGGTGCTGATGGTGATAGTAACAGCGCCTGTATTTATTACATGCCCACTGCATGTATGCACTCTGCCGGGTGCTTTAAGTATACAAGTCCTTTCGTTGTCCCAAGAGCCCCAGGGCCGGGGGCTCCACTCTACCAGCCATGAGTCTCATGCGTATCTCAGCACTAGGACAGGACCTGGCCACTGGAGACACTCCAATATTTACCAAATGTTGAAAGAATTCTGCTATTCGTAACTTGCCTGCGGGCATGCAGGGTACAGTTTAAAGATGCATAATACCCATGCATTTTTCAGATGAGGAAGTGGAGGAGATCATAAGTGACCTCCTAAGGCCACACAGCCTGGCAGCAGCAGAGCCATGGACAGTTGTCTTGGCTCCCAGCATTCTGGAGCTCAGACCCACTTCCCAGCTCCCGCCTTAGCGATTCAGGGGGCGGGAGCGACCGTGGGAGGAAGCGTCCTCATGGACCCACCTCCCCTTCGCCTTTTGCCCTGTCTGTCTCCAGGTGGGTGATAGAAGAGTGGGGTGCCTGCAGCCGGAGCTGCGGGAAGCTGGGGGTGCAGACCCGGGGGGTGCAGTGCCTGCTGCCCCTCTCCAACGGTACCCACAAGGCCATGCCGGCCAAGGCCTGCCCTGGGGACCGGCCTGAGGCCCGGCGGCCCTGCCTCCGTGTGCCCTGTCCAGCCCAGTGGCGCATGGGAGCCTGGTCCCAGGTGAGTTGTTCTCAGAGGGTGGGAGGGGCTGGGCCAGGGGACACCTTCTCTGGGGAGTCCGGTGGGGGAGGGGGAAGGAAAGGTGGGTCTGGGTGGGGAGCTGCTAAGAGATGTGGTGCCCCCTGCTGGCAGAGAGCCTCTGCCTGAATTTCTCTCCCCACATCTGATCTGATCTGATCTGATCTGATCTGATCTGATCTGCATTTTCTAAAATCCAAGTCCAACAGCTCCTACGTATGCTGGGCCATGGGCCTCGGCTAGGCCTTTATATTCATTCACTGTGTGCTCTGACCTAGAACCAGGCCAGAACTAGGAGGCATGGGTTAATACCCCCGAGATACAGGTGAGCAAACAAGCACTTTCTTGCATTTAAGAAATATTTGGGGCGCCTGGGTGGCTTAGTCGGTTAAGCATCCGACTTTCGCTTAGGTCATGATCTCGCGGTTCGTGGGTTCGAGCCCCGCGTCAGGCTCTGTGCTGACTGCCAGCTCAGAGCCTGTTGCCTGTTTCAGAGTCTGTGACTCCCTCTCTCTCTGACCCTCCCCTGCTCACGCTGTCTCTCTCTCTCTCTCCTAGAAATAAATAAAAAACATTAAAAAAAAAATTTAAAGAAATATTTACTGAATGCCAGCCTCGTGCCAGGCACACTGTACTAGGAATGCCTGGAATCTGTCATCCACTAGACAGACAGGACCCTTGTCCTCATGTAGCCTACAGTCCAGTGAGAGAGACCTAAGCCAATAACAAAAGCATTTACAGATGCAGTTGGAGCTGTGCAGAAGTAAATGGGGGTAATATATCTGGGAGGACCTCCCTGAGGAGGTGACATTTGAGTTGAGACTTGAAGGCTGAGCCACAGGAAGACCCTTGCGGTATTCCAGAAACCAAAGGACAATGGGACTGGAGCTGAATGGAAGGGACAGGGGCTTTGGGATGACAGAGAGGCAGGCAGAGGTCAGTCCTGCAGGGCTTTGTGAGGAGTTAGAATGTATTCTAAGTGGGGTCCTGGGGGGCTCAGTCAGTTAAGCGTCCAACTTTGGCTCAGGTCATGATCTCACAGTTTGTGGGTTTGAGCCCCACATTGGGCTCTGTGCTGACAGCTCAGAGCCTGGAGCCTGCTTCGGATTCTGTGTCTCCCTCTCTTTCTGCTGCTTCCCTGCTCATGCTCTCTCTCTCTCTCCCTCTCTCTCTCAAAAATAAATAAACATTAAAAAATTTTTTCATAAAAAATCCATTTGATTTTAACCTTGAAGGCATTATGATAAGGGAAATCGGCCAGACACAAAATGACAAATGCTGTATGATTCCACTTACCAAGAGTGGTCAGGTTCATAGAGACAGAAAGGAGAAGGGTGGTGGGTGCCTGGGGCTGGAGGAGGGGGTCTGGGGAGTCCGTGTTTAATGGAGACAGGGTTTCAGCTTAGGAAGAAGGAAAAAGTTCTGGATGTAGAACATCCAGAATTGTACAACATTGTAAATGTACTTAATGCCAGTGAACTGTTACTTAAAAAGGTTAAAATAGTCAGTGTTATTATATATATATATATATATGATATATATATACCATAAGTTTTAAAACCTCTGGTCACAAAGATAAGCACAACAATGCTTCTTGTAATAGCGGGATATCAGGAAATACCCTAAATGTCCATCTCTAGGAGATTGGACCCCAAAAAACATCATCTGGTCATACAATAAAATACCACAGATTGAAAAAGACAAGCTTGAAGTATACTTGCCAATGTGGATAAACCTCAGAGAAATAGGTGAGAAAAATACTGAAATACGAAGGCAGATCACTTTCAATGGGACCCCATGCACTTAAAGTTTAAAGAGGTGCAGCACAGTATTTGAAAATCTGCCGGAATGCTGATATATTCAAGCTGCTGGTGGTATTCGAACAGGCTTTAGTGACCAACTTCCTCATGCTTTTCTGGATGCTTAGAATATTGCAGAAGAAAGAGTATTTTTAAATACCCCAAATCCCCACACAACGCAGGCAGATTTTATCTTCTTCTCCATAATGTATAGCTTTATTTGTTTTAATATAAAACAGAAAGACCGCTGGCCCACAAGGACCCTTATATAAAACTGACAGTGAGGTGACAGGTGGTAGAAGACTGTTGCTCCTGTAAGACGGACAGACAGAGTGTCAGGAGCTGTTGTCATTATCATCCTTGGTGAACGAGCCATGTAGTCCCATAGTCTGGGTGGCCTGTCATGCTCCTGTCCCCCTCTGGCCCAGCAGGAGAAACACACCTCTGTGGCTCCTCCCCCGCCCTGTGGCCTGGTCACCCCGGGCAGCCCTGCTTTCTGAGAGCCCCCTCCAGACCCCATCTCTCAGAGGAGGTGAGGCCCCAGGATGATGTACGCAGCTGGCTTTGTAAACTGTTTGCCTTTGTTCCCACGCCTTTCCCTTTTGGGGAAGAAGATACTTTTTTTTCAATGTTTTATTTATTTATTTATTTTTGAAAGACAGAGAAAGACAGAGCGCGAGTTGGGGAGGGGCAGAAAGAGGGAGACACAGAATCCGAAGCAGGCTCCTGATGTCAGCACAGAGCCTGACATGGGGCTTGAACCCATGAACCCTGAGATCATGACCTGAGCTGAAGTTGGATGCTCAACTGACTGAGCCACCCAGGTGCCCCAGAAGACACTTTTAAGTTTATTTATTTATTTTGAGACAGAGAGAGAAAGAGAGAGCATGAGCTGGGTAGGGGCAGAGAGAGAGGTAGAGAGAGAAAATCCTAAGCAGCAGGCTCCACGCATCAGCACAGAGCCCGACACGGGGCTCAAACCCACCAACCGTGAGATCATGACCTGAGCTGAAATCAAGAGTCAGATGCTTAACCGACTGAACCACCCAGGCGCCCCAGGGGACACTTGTGAACATGCCTCTGGCAGCTGTGTTTTACTGTGTTGAGATGCAGAGGCATTGAATGTCAGAGCTAATGAGGTTCATGGGGACCCTGTCCCCTGGCTCTCTCAGTGTAGCAAATGTCACAGTCCGGGTCCTTACATCCCATTATTAAGATATCAGGTGAGTGAGCCTGCTCCGTGTCCCTCAGGCTGGTGGATCTCAAGAGGGGAGTTTGCATGAATGATCCACGAAATATTTAGGGACCCAGGAGGCATAGGCCAGACATGGCAGACACAGGCAGGAGTGCTGGAATGCAGTCCCAGAGGTGCCCTCCCGAACCAGGATTCACTGCGTAGGTGACAGGAAGGTTCGCGGGCTTCTGAGCTGAGGGCAGCGGCCATTCGCCTGGCACAGGACTAGGGGCAGTTGGTGTTCTGTCTTGCTGAGGCTAGTTAGAGCGAGCGGCCTTTGCATGTCCCTCTGGTCAGGTAGAAACCCGGCGCCCTCCTCCGTATCTTTCCATCCTGGCCATTGGCTGGACTCTGGAGCTCACTGCCCCTTTCCTCTTGTCTCCCCACCTGCCCCTCCCCGGCCACTGTGGCCTGACCTGGCCCCGGCCTTCCCGAGACAGTGCTCCGCCACCTGCGGGGAGGGCATCCAGCAGCGGCAGGTGGTGTGCCGGACCAACGCCAACAGCCTTGGGCAGTGTGAGGGCGAGAAGCCGGACACTGTCCAGGTCTGCAGCCTTCCCCCCTGTGGAGGTAAGCTGGAGAGGATGGGGAGGTGCAGGCCTGGCTCCTCTGGCCTAGACGTGAAACCCAGCCCAGCTTGCATCCTTAGCCCCCAGAAATCTCCAATACTAGAGCTGCTTCCCCCCACCCACAGGAAATCTCCAGAACTCAACAGCGAGGGCTGACATTCGGGAACCTGTGACCCCACAAGGACAGTGGGTGCCACAGTCTGGGCCCTTACATCCCATTAACAAGATATCATCACGTACGTATATATCTGGACCCAATCCCCAGCCCCAAACCTTCCAGTGGCCGCCATGTCCCAAGCACAGGCTGTGCGGTGGGACAAGCCCCAGCTTCTGGTCTGTCCACATGACCTCAGCCTCCTGGAGCCTCAGGGTCCCCAGCCATGAGCTTGGGGTGCTGCCCATACCGGTCCACAGGTTAGGTAAGGAACCCCTTACCCGAGGTTCCACAATGTGGAAAGCTGTGAGTGGTTCCCTAAATTTGGTGCAGACTCATTTGGCAGCAGAATCTGAGCTGACCCAACAAGAGATCAGTTATTCTTTTGCTACAGAAACATTGCTGTGGTTACAAGGGGATGTTCCACTCCCTACTACGGATGTTCTATAATGTGACTATTACTTTTCTAACTTCAGAAGTTCTAAATTATCAATCATAACTGGTTTCAAGGTTTTGGGATAAGCAATAGTAGACCTGAGCTGTCTTTGTAGGGCTGTTGAGGGAATTAAATGAGATAATGCATGCACTCCTGCCTAGCTGTCAGATAACAACAGAAATAGTAGTAGTACTTTCTCTCTGCTTCATGATCAGAAGTCAGTTAGTCCATCCACCCATCTATCCATCCATCTACCCATCCATTCATCATCCATGTATCCATCCATCTATCCTCCATCCATTCATCATCCATGTATCCCTCCATCCATCTACCCACCCACCCATCCACCCATCCATCCATCCATCCATCCATCCATTAATGTTAACTGAGCATCTGCTATATACCAGACACTATACCCCCTTCCTAGATTCTTTCTCTTTTTTCCTACTTCGTCTTCTCAAGGACTAGGGTCTGACAAGACAAGTAGCAGAAAAATCACAAACCGTAAATTTTATTTGGAGGACCAACTGGCTATGTGACCCTGTGCAAATCCCTAAACGCCTCTGCGCTCAGCTCATCTCCTCACTAGATGTACACAGAGGATCTTCTGGCTCCAGCCTGGCTGCTGCCCTGACCCTGTTCTGAGAAGCAGGCTGCGCAAGTGCCTGAGTTCCTTGTGTTTCCCATCCGGGAGCAAGGGGAAGGCTCTGATTCTGGTCCTAGAATTCGGGCGCCATCTAGAGGCCACTGGCTTTCCTTTTTTTCCCTAATCTTTTTCCTGTTGCCCTAAACCAGCCTCTCCCCCCCTGCCCCTTCCCTACACACACACACACACACACACACACACACACACACACACACAGAAAAAATCAGTAGAAAGCAAAGTTTCTGCCTTCACGTTGTCTGGAGAGACCTACCTGGAACTATCATAGAAACACAAAATCATCTTTAGATGACATTTGAACCAAAGCAAATGAACGTTGTAGAGTGGGCATCCCTATATGCCAGGAACTTTATAAATGGTATTTAGAATCATAATGTTATCGTTCGTGGGTACATGTCTAGATTATTCCCATTTTATAGGGGAGGAAACTGAGGGTTGGAGAGCTTAAGTGACTTTCCCAAGGGCTCACACTCTAAGTGGTAGAGTCTCATTGGAACCCAGATCTGCTTGATTCCAAGTTTGTTCGTGGAGGGCTTACTGTTCCAAATGGGTATGGGCAGGTAGCAGGATGTTGCATCGGCTTGTCACAAGTGTGGGTTACCTGGGCATCTGCGAGTGGATCGGCTTCTTTGGGTGGATTGGGAGGGGACCAGGGCTCCTACTTCATCGGGAGCAGGGTTTCCAAGCCTTGCTGTGGGTCAGGACCACCCAGCACCCAGGCCACACTGACCAGTCCGTCTCCCTGGGCGTGCGAGGTGAGCAGTCCCTATTTGTAAAGTCCTGGGGGGTTGCACTTTGCAGTCACATCTGACGACTGACGATGTAGGCCCGTGGTTCTCAGATTTGTCCACGCATTGGAATCACTTGAAGTTTTCGTCAAAACGCAGAGCTGGGCCCCACGCCCAGAACTTCTGACTCAGTAGGTCTGGATGGGGCTTGAGAACTGGCATCGATGCCGATGCTTTGTGTGTGGAGACCCTACTTTGAGGACCACTGCTCTCAGGGATTTTAGTTCCTCTTCCAGAAAACAAGGGCTCTTATGCCGGCCAGCCTCTCCCTTCAGGCCTCCCTGCGGTGCCCTCTGGGGCACAGCTTTAGAGCAGGTGGAGCGAGGCCCGGCGCTGGAGGCTGGCGGTTGGGGGGCTGAGAGGGAGGTGGAGGCATCCACCCAGCAGCGGTCCTTGTGCTGTGTGTGCAGCGGAGCCCTGTGCGGGGGACCGGTCCATCTTCTGCCAGGCGGAAGTCCTCGACCGCTACTGCTCCATCCCCGGCTTCCACCGGCTGTGCTGTGAGTCCTGTTCCAAGAGGGCCGTGGGCCCTGACACCAGCCCGGGCCCTGGCCTGGCCTCCCCGCCACCATTCTCTTCTCCCGGGAGTCCTGAGTCCCCCCTGGATGCTGGGGAACCCACCACGGGAGCAGATGACCGGCCCACACAGCTCCCGGGACCTCTGGGCACCAGTCCACCAGGGACCCAGCACCGCTCTACTCCCCAGAAGCTGAGCACCGGAGCACCCGGGGGCACGTCCCCCAGCGCCCCCCGGGGACTGCCTTGGGGCTGGACCAGGGCACCTGTGCCAGCCTCCGAGGAAAAGGGGCGGCTCAGGGAAGACCCGAAGCACCCAGGCAGCAGCCTCCCCGCCACCTCCCTGGTGACCTGAGCCCCCACCTTGCCTATCCCGCCAGTCAGGTTTACACTGTGTGCCGCCCCGGAGACCGTCGGCTCAGGGGGCACACAGCGGGGCAGGGGCAAACACAGACTTCCTTCTAAATTATTTGCCTTCTTGTTGTTCTAGTTTGGGGCTGTGACACTTGACCCCGTGATGTGGGTGCCTGAGCAAGAAAATGGTCAGGGAAGGCCCTAAGTGGAGATACCTCAGCAAGCAGCCGGGGTGACAGAGCCAAACCTCTCAGGGGCTCCTGTCTGTCTCCTGGCAGGACTGAGGTCAGCTAGCACCCCCTCCTCCCCCACTCTGGATCCTTCCAGCTGCCTGCCTTTGCCAGGGGTCCTGTCTATCTGGCACCTCTGCCTGGAGAGGCACAGAGGGCCCAGGGGAGGTGAGCGGGGGGCACTCTCAGGGCAGTCCTCGAGGGAGGGGGCTGGGGGTAACCATGGCCATGAGGCTCTGGCTGCAGGGCTGGGGGAGGTGGGAGGCTAGTTGCTCTCAGGCCCAGCTCTTCACAGCAGGAGCACCTCAATGCTCCGCCGGCCGGGGCCAAGGCCAGAATCCAGCTGGCCCTGGCTGGCCGGAAGGCAGGCCGCCCCTGCCCACGCACATGGCACCTCATGTTATTCCTCCCAACCTCACCCCGCCCGGCCGAGAGAAGGGGCTCCAGATCCTCTGGCACGTGTGTCCTCGCCATCCAGGGCGTTCACAACTGGTGCTAGACCCCTGGCTGAACCGGGAGTGTCCGCTTCAGTCATCACTTTGTGGCATGCAAGGGGCCCCACCTGGAAAGTGACTCTGTGGGACCCAGGGACAGAGGGTCTCAGGTTGTGCCCCGTCAACAGAGGTTCTCAGGTTGTGCCCCGTCAGTCATCATTCTCTGCCAAAGACCGTAGCTGCTGGAGTCGGGGGTGTTCTCCCGCCTGGCCAGGGCTGGGCCAGGAGTTTGTGGTGCTGGTGGGAGGGGGTGCAGTCAGGTCCCAAAGCNAGGCCAGGATGTGTGCCTTTGTCCCATGCCTGGGGGTGGGGGGAGGGAGGAGACGTGACTCACAGTGCTGTGGGGCCTCGGCCACCCTCCATGTTACCTCCAAAGGCAGGTAACTTCCCTGGACCCCCTGGCCCTCAGGAAGCCACGTGGGGTGCCAGTGTGTCTCCCAAGGGTCCTTATTTTATTCCCAGTCATGCGGAGGGTCTCCCGGACTTGTCAGCAGGTGACAGAGGTGCTTGCCAGTCTTCCTCCTGGGGCAGGGGCGCCGTTCCGAGCCAGCTAGAGGCCTAGGAACAGTGGATCCCCCCTACAACCCCTGGAGAGCAGAGACCCCGGAGGGGCCCCCAGCCATCCCCTCCACCCCTCCCGGGGACGCTGGGGTGCACACGGAATCGTTCCCGTGAGACCCAGCCTGCCTGCCTTAGGGGTGTAACTTCCTGTGCCTCTGAGATCCAAATCTCTACCCGTTTATGTATTTATTAACATTGTCCTTGGTGCTTTATTTTGGACCCAAAATGGCGTGTTGTGTTTTTCTGGTTCTCTCTGGGAAAGGACGGTGAAGCCGCCCTCTTGTGCCCTCTGCTGGGCCCGGTGACTGGGGGTAGGGCATGGATGGGGGAGCAGAGCCGCAGAGGCTCGACCCTCAGCCTCCCTGCCTTGGCCTCGCTCGCTCTTGGGCTCCTCGGAGCACCAGCTCAGGGAAGAGAGGCCACAGCAGCACCACGGGCCCAGGGGTGCCGCCACTGGGTGGCTCTGCGGCCTTGGGCAAGTCGCCGTCCTGGTAGGAGTGCCTCGGAGGCAGTTTTGTGCATAGGGAAGAACGGTCTAACGAGCAGAACCGTTCAGACATGCAGGGGGTGCTTCCCTAGAGGGGGGTGGGCACTCTTTCCCTGGGAAAGTCCAGGCCGAATGAAAGTGCCAGACAGGAGGGGGAAGGAACCTGATGCTGGGTGAGCAGGGAGGGCTGACATGCAGCAGGTGTAACTTAAAACCACCCATCTGTGGGGCACCTGGGGGGCTCAGCTGGTTAAGCATCTGACTCTTGATTTCGGTTCAGGTCATGATCTCGCGGTTTGTGGGTTCAAGCCCCGATTTGGGCTCCACGCTGACAGTGTGGGATTCTCTTTTTCCCTCTCTCTCTGCCCCTCCCCTGCTCGTGTGTGCACATGTGCGTGCACTCGCTCTCTCCCAATAAACGTTTAAAAAAATCATTAAAAAAACCAGCTATCTGCTCTTCACACCTTGCTTGCGTCAGACATCACTAATAGACCACCACTCTTTTAAGGCGTGTATCCCAGGCCCTTCCCTGCCAGCTGAGAGGTCAGGACCAGGCACAGAGGTCCGCTCCAGACCTCACATACCTGTGTGTGGACAGTCTAGCCTGCGAGTCCCAACTCCGTTTACATCCCTCTGCAAGCAGCCTGTCCCAGGAACCACCCATTCTGAACAACTACCACCGGGGTGCACATGCAGTGATGTCACTCCTTAGGGGTGCCCAACTAGGAGATGCCAGCACAGGCCCTCAAATCACATGCATGCCTTCAGGCAGGAATTCTGTGGGCCAAGGTACAGGGGGTGGCTTGCAAAGAGCAGGGTTCTGGGGTCCCAGAGGACAGTGTCTTTTGCATGGAGGGCAGAGTGGGGTCCCCTAAGAGCCCCAGCACCCCTGGCTCTGACAGAGGACCTGGCACACTCCGCAGGGCAGGGATAGCACCTAGGCATGCGTGCTGGTGCGCCCCCACCATGTGCCACGTGGACGTCACCAGTCTGTCAATGCACTGTGCCTGGCTGCCGTGGGAACCCTTCGCATAGGCACCATTGCCAGGTCCAGGAGCAGCGCTGTGGGGCCGGATAGGTGGTTGAAAATCCCACACCATTGGGAACCCGTGTTCAGTCATCCCAGGCTGAACTACGGTATCTCAAAGCAGGCCTGTGGTGCTCGAGGAAGAGGGACCAGAAACTGCTCAGCTCGCGGGACCAGATGAGCTGTCGGCCGTGCCTCAGGAGCGGGCCAGAGTCAGAGTACGGCCTCCTGAAAAAGCCCCCAGACCTCCTCCTGAGGAGCCCCCCCCCTGCTGCGCCCCTCCCCCACCCCCGTGGCCCTTCCACCCTGCAGGGACTCCTGGCCAGGGCCTGGGAAGCCCAAGTCACAGCCCTGCTCAACATTACCCACATCCTGCTTCGGAGGTAGAAAACTATAGAATATCATTCCCCCCACAAAGTAAGAAAAAGCCTGGTGGTCTATAAAATGGTACTGTTTTTAGTTATCAGGGGTGAGGGTGTAAGGCAAGCAGGTGAACTCAATTCCACGGAGTGACAGGCCCCGCCCCTCAAGAGAGAGGGTCCACATGCGTTCTAACTTAGGCAGATCAGGGGAGGAGGTGGCCCACATGTAAGCAGGTAAGACAATACAAGTGACATTTTGAAAAATGTTAAAGGTTAGTGTGACCGTTTGGAATCATGATGCACCCCATGCACAAGGTGGTGGGGGGAGGGGGGCTATATCTACTTATCAGCTCTTGTCCACAAGCCTCTGCTGGATGCACAGGAGAAAGATCCAGAAAAGGACAGGAGGCCCGTGAGAGCACCCCTCGAGGCTCCAGCCAAGTTGCAGAGTGCAAATGAAGAAAGTATGCATCGGGGACACAAAATAACTCCACTGAAAACCACAAGACTGGCTAACAGTAGACTGTTTAAGAATCCCAAGACTCAATGTTGTTTAGATGTCAATTCTCCCCAAAAGGATCTATAAGCTTAAAATTCCAATCAAATTCCAGCAGACTGTTTTTTTTTTAATAGTTTGTTGTCATGTTGGTTTCCATACAACACCCAGTGCCCATCCCCACAAGTGCCCTCCTCCATGCCCATCCCCCCCCTCCCCTCTCCCTCATACCCATCAGTCCTCAGTTTGTTCTCAACATTCAAGAGTCTCTCATGGTTTGCCTCCCTCCCTCTCCCCCCATTTCCCCCCTTCTTCTCCCCCACGGTCCTCCGTTAAGTTCCTCCTAATCCTCCTATATGTGCAAACATATGGTATCTGTCCTTCTCTGCCTGACTTATTTTGCTCAGCATAACACCCTCAAGATCCATCCATGTTGCTACACATGGCCAGATTTCATTCTTTCTCATTGCCATGTAGTATTCCATGGTATAGATAAACCACATCTTCTTGATCCATTTGTCAGACTTTTTTTTTAATGTTTATTTACTTTTGAGAGAGAGAGACAGAGGGCAAGTGGAGGAGGGGCAGAGAGAGAAAGAGATACAGAATCTGAAGCAGGCTCCAGGCTCTGAGCTGTCAGCACAGAGCCTGACGCGGGGCTCAAACCCATGGACTGTGAGATCATGATCTGAGCCGAAGTCAGACGCTTAACCGACTGAGCCACCCAGGTGCCCCTTCAGCAGACTGTTTTTTGTTTGCTTTAGAATTTGACAAAGTCGTTATAAAATTTGTACGGACATAAAGAGGATTTAGACTAGCCAAAACAATTCTGAAAACGGGCTGAGTGGCAGCATATACACTGATTTCAGGCTTATTTTAAGAACCAGCAGGAATCAAGCCAGTATGATTGGTGTACGAATCAACATATGGAACAGTGGAGCAGAACAGAGAATCCAGAGATTGACCCCTAGGACCGTAGTGCTGAAAGCTTTCAATTAGGATAGGACAGTCTTTTCAATAAATGATGTCAGGAAATGGGAAGTTCCAGATGGACAACAGTAAACCTCACCTCTTGCGTTATATACAAAGATCGACTCAGTCCAAATGGATGATCAACTTAAAGGTATGAACTGAAACTATAATACGTCTCTAAGAAAGTATTTTAAAAAATACCTTTGTGACTTTGGGTCAGGCAAAGATAACACAGAAAGCACTCACCACTAAAGAAGGGGTGGGCAAATTGGATGAGGCCAAAGTGAGGAATTTTTTTTTTAAGTTTATTTATTTATTTAGAGAGAGAGCATGAGCGGAGGAGGGGCAGAGAGAGAGAGAGAAGAATCCCAAGCAGGCTCCATGTTGTCAGTGCAGAGCCTGACATGGGGTTCGATCTCACAAAATGTGAGATCATGACCTGCGCAGAAATAGAGTTAGACTCATAACCAACTGAGCCACTCAGGCGTCCTAAAACGAAGAACTTCTATTCCTCAGAAGACAGTGGCAAGAAAGAGGAGCTCTTTTCACGTCATACATCTGGAATTGAACCTGTATCCAAAATACCTAATGAACTCTCAGACAACCCAATGAAACCTGTACACTTTATTGGAAGAGATGTACAGTGACATGTACGCACATGAAGAGGGTGCCCCACACCATGAGTCAGTAATAAAATGCAATTTAAGAGCACAGTGAGATACTACCTCATACCACTTGCAAAGGCTGAAATTAAAAAGACTGACCACATCCAGTGTCGGGAACGATGCCGGGCAATGGGAATTCATACTTTTGGGTGGGAATGGAATGTGGCACGGCCACGTTGCAAAACATCTTGGCAGATTTTTATAAGAAATGTATACATCTCAACCTAGCGATGCCTCCCCTCCATAGCCACACAAAGGAAATGAAAACATTTGCCCACAAAATGACCTGCACACAAATGTCCACAGCAACTTTATTTGACATAGGCTCCAACCGGAAATCACCCAAACGTATACCAGATAGTGAATGGATAAGTACATTGTGGCGTATCCATATGATAGGATACCACTGAGTGATAAAAAGGCGTAAACTCCTCATACGTACATGCATGCACCAATGTGGCTGGAATTAAGAAGCGTGTGCTTCGTGAAAGAAGTCAGGCTCAAAAGCCTAAATGCTGGGTGATTCCATTCACATGATGTTTTGGAAAAGATAAGACTGTAAGGACGGAAAACCTCACTGGTTGCCAGGGCTGGGGGTGGCAGAGAGGGTCGGCTAGGAAGGGGCACAGGGAGCCCCTTTTTGGAGCAATGGAGATGCTCTCAGTTCTTAGTGTGCTGGTGGGTGCACACATTTGTCACACATTTTAAAATGAATTTTCTTGTGTGCAAATCCTATCTCAGTTAAAAAATTATCTTCCTTTTTTAGAAACATTAATTTTTTTTTTATTTTAGAGAAAGAGTGAAAGTGGAGAGAAGGGCAGAAGGAGAGAGAGAGAGAGAGAGAGAGAGAATTTTAAGCAGGCTTATGCCGGGCTCACTCCCAGGCCCCGGGATCATGACCGGGGCCGAAATCAACATTAGGACTTTCAACCGACTGAGCCACCCAGGCACCCCCTGCAAATTTAAATCAAATAACGAAAGCAGTGGGGGATGCTTTGTCCCCCCAGGACCTCTTAGGACATGCTGCAGTGCTCCCCTAGAGGAAACGTCTCTCCTCCCCCCAGTTAGACTGCGATTTGTCTATTCCCGGCATCACTATTTACTAACTGGGCAAATAGTTAGATCTGAGGAAGTCACTTTACCTCTCTGAGTCTTAGATTCTCTCATCTGTAAAATGGGCATATTTCTTACCTATCAAATTGCCGATCATTATGTGAGGGGCCGAGTGCTGTGTCTGGCACGCAATGCTCTGCAAGTAATAATTATTCCTTATAATTGTAACATACTTGACCCTGCACACTGAGGCTGCAGGCTACCAGAAGGGAAGCATGGTTTGTTTGGTATTTGTGTTTTTCTCTCCTCATCGCTTGACCGCCCCTGACCCCCAAAGGCAGCAGCAGGGCCTCCGGGGCTCCCTGCTTCCCCGGCCCTGGCTGCCATGATGCTGGGCAGAACCAGTGAGGACAGCCAGAGGTGCTCGGCCTGGGAGGAGGGCCTGTTCCTGCTGCCAGGCCTCCCCGGGCAGAGGTGACTGCCCAGGGCTGGCAGTGCCTTGTCCTCCCCGGAGAGGCGAGAGCAGCAGGGCACCCGCTCATGAAGCTCGGAGCCCCGGGACAAGTGCGGAGAAGCAGGAGGCCCCGCTCTGCCCTTGGCCACACTCGCCTCCTTTCCGGCCTCAGCTCCCTCATCTGCAAAATGGGAATACGGAGCTGTTCGCAAGACTGACGTGGAGCAAAGGCAACGGAGTCTATCTATGCACGTGCTTAGCAGGCAAGGGATTATCACTGTTCCTAAAAATAGGATCAATAATAACACTAAAGAGACCCGCGGGGGGTTGGGGAGTCTGGCCTGGGGCTCATCCAGTTCTGCCTCATGGGGCAGAAGCCGTTTGGCGGCTTCCGGAGCCTCTGAGGAGACCAGGACCCCCCCGGTGGCTGCCAGGGGCTTGCTGGTTCCTCAGGCCACCTCTGTCCAACCTCCGCTTCAGAGCACTCGGTCTGCTCTGCTCGTGAGTCTGTCTCTGGTTCCGGCAGAAGGCCCGTCTGGCCCCTGACCGCGCGCCCCTGCGGTGCTTGCAGGATACAGGGCGGCCCGGATATGGTGGTTCTCCGCCGCCCTGCAAGGTGTCCCAGGGCTTGTCTCTCACTAGATCCTCTCTGGGGGCTGGGGCCCTGGAAACCAAGAGGCAGCTGTAGTGGAGGGGGGGGGCGAGGGGCGGGGGGGAGGGG
>NW_027532406.1:5191632-5230607 GCF_008692635.1 Crocuta crocuta | reverse complement strand
GGTTCCAATCCGGGAGAAGCAGTCGCTGGCTGGATCAGTATGAGGGCGCTTACGCCTTCGGTTCATGCAGGATTTAGCAGTAGGACCGCGTGTAGAGGTGTCTGATCTCCTTGTACAAATAGAGAAACTGAGGCCCAGAGAGAACGAATGATCCTTCCCACCCCACATCTGGAGGTGTCCGGGCCAGGCCAGGAGTCAGGGCGCTGTCTCCCAGTTCACAGCTCTTTCCACGACTCTGGGAACTTAGTGGTGAGGGTCCCACACGTCACAGGGCCCAGGGAAGGGCCTCGGCCTGCGTGGCGTTGGCGCACGTCCGCGTGGTCCTGGTGCCGGAGGAGGCGCTGGCGGCCGTGGAGGCAGGCCCTGGGCCCTGGACACACAGTGGAGCGCTGCTGGGATGATGTCATGGACCCGGTGAAGACCTCCCTGTGAAGGGGAGCGAGGGACAAGGTGGCCCAGCCAGTGGGAGGGCCACACCCCACCCTGTCAGCGGGCAGAGAGAAGCGGGGACTGCAGGAGGCGGCACCCAACTTCCCCGGGGCCCCTGCCTCCCTCCCAGTCGTGGCCCCTCCTTTCCGTAGTAACCACGTCTCCCTGATTTCCTTGTCAGTGTCGCCTCCAGAACTCTCCCTGCCCCCTAGACCTGATTATCTGAAAGGACTCTGCTGTGGCCCGCCTTTCCTTCCCCCTTCTGGTCTTTCCTCAGGCTGTTGCCAGAGGATCCCAGGAGCGCCAGCCGGGCCCTGCCTGCTGCAGTCGTCAGCAGCAGCATCCGTTCAGAGGGGCCATGCTGCTGGCGGCGAGAGCACGCTCTTTGGAGCCATTGCTAGGGCCAAATCCCAGCACATTAGCTACGTGCTGGAGCCCCTTCTCTGAGTCTCAGGCTCCCCTCATACAGCTGAGAGGGGGTTGAGTAAGACCAGGCTCTGCAGGGGCACCTGGCTGGCTCAGTCGCTTGAGCGCCAACTTCGGCTCAGGTCATGATCTCAAGGTTCGTGGGTTGGAGCCCCATGTCGGGCTCTGCACTGACAGCTCAGGGCCTGGAGCCTGCTTCAGATTCTGTGTCTCCCTCTCTCTCTCTCTGTACTCCCCGCCCCCAATTGTGCTCTGTCTCTCTCTTTCTCTCTCAAAAATAAAATAAACATTAAAAAATTTTGTTTGAAGGGCGCCTGGGTGGTTTAGTCGGTAAAGCGTCCGACTTTCGCTTAAGTCACGATCTTGCGGTTCGTGGGTTCGAGCCCCACGTCAGGCTCTGTGCTGACTGCCAGCTCAGAGCCTGGAGCCTGTTTCAGAGTCTGTGACTCCCTCTCTCTCTGACCCTCCCCTGCTCATGCTGTCTCTCTCTCTCCTAGAAATAAATAAAACACTAAAAAAAAATTTTTTTTGTTTGAGATCGGGTTTTGCAGGACTGGGAATGGTTGGCATTTCCCAGGCTTCTTCCTCCATGAAGCCCTCACCCTATCCTCCCAAGGCTGACTTGATGGGCCCTCTTGAGCGCCCAGGAGGCCAGCCTGGCCTGCATGCCTTTTTGTATCTCCCCACAGCCGGAGTCCGAGCAGCCACAGGGGAGGGCTGGCGTTTCTCTTTCTGTGTCCGGCACAAGCCCTACCTTAGAACAGGGTTGTTGAATGTGTTTCTTTCCATCCCAGAGTTCCTGGGAAGAGAAGAGAGAAGGTTTTGTTGGCCAGGGGCACTGGGGTGGCTCAGTGGGTTAAGCGTCTGACTCTTGGTTTTGGCTCAGGTCATGAATGATCTCATTGTTCATGAGATTGAGCCCCAAGTCGGGCTCTGTGCTGACAGCATGGAGCCTGCTTGGGATTTTTTTTCTCTGCTCCTCCCCTGCTCGTGCAGGTGCGTGTACACACACACACACACACACTTTCTCTTAAAAATAAATAAACTTTAAAAAATTATTTAAAAAAGGAAAGAAAGGGTACTCTCACCTGAAGCCTTGCCTTATCGTTTACAATTCATGTCTCCGTCCCTCCCCTGGGGAGCCCCCAGCTGCCACAGCTGCCCCGTCTCTGGGCTCCTGTGGCACCCAGGGCATCCATCTTGGGGGTGACCTACCCATCTCCAGCACTAAGCTGAGAATCCCTGAGAGCAGGGGCTGGCCGCTCAAAGCCTGGCACACGGGCGGGCACATGGTAGGTACTTATTGAATCGTGGGTCGATGCCCGAAGTACAGAGTGGAAAACGCTGGGGGAGACCCCAGTCTGGACAAGGGTTCTGGCCTGGGGGGGCCCCACCCCTTACCCGAAGGACATCTTCCCCTCCTGCAGCCGCAGACACCTTTGCGTGGCGCTGGCCCGCCCATGTTGCCGAGGCCACATCAAAGGTGATGGGTGACCTCCATGCCCAGGTGGGCTGTTGTTGCAGGATTCTCACCCAGAGAGTCGTGACACCGAGACTTTTCTTTCCAGGAAGCAACTTTATTCATGCCGGCACCGCTCAGTTGGGATCGTACCCAAAAGAACTGAGCGGCCCACCTCATATAGCATAGGTTTTTTATACATTTTCTATTTCTTTGTCTCCCATATATGGTAACACACATAAACATGCAGTCTAATTAAGTTGTTTCAGTTTACAGGAACATGGGGGATGTAGGCAGCTGGACCCATATCTAGGTGACCTTGAAGTCTTCTCTTCTCTCTTCTTCATTTTTTTCTTTCTCCTTAGGGAGGGGTTCCTACCACACTGTCAGCTCAGCACTCCCCTGAATGGTATCCACAGAGACCCGGAAATCCACTTCCGGGGAAGCCCTGGTGGGGGGGTGTCTCCCATATTAGGGTTCCTGCTCACTCACATGGAGCCATTACCCAGATAACCAGGGCCCCACACCCTACCTTGGCCAAGCACTTGCTGAGAGGAAGCTCACAGAAGTCCAGGAACCCCGCCACCCACGTTGGGGGTAGGCTTGAGGAAAACCCATTCCCCTGGGGGCTCAGGCCCTCCCATCCCAACCCCAGGCACCAGCCTCGGAGTCCCTCCCTCCCCCTTGCCTGGATTTTCAGTCTTTGTGCTCAAAGGCTCACATCCACCTGAATGGACGCATCTAGGCCAAGCTGGCCTGCACACTTGTCATGGCCATGCCGTCCCGACGACAGTGTTGGGGTCTGTGGGAACCAGGGAGGGCTCGGGTGGCCCCCCTGCAGGCCTGGGCTCATGGAGTCCCCTGCCGGAGTCCAGCTCCGGCCGGGTCCAGGGGTCCCTGAAGGATGGACGGTGTCGGTGAGGGAAGGATGAGAGATTCTTTCTGGTCACCAGCCGGGCCTCTCCGTGCTGCCTGAGACTCAACTTTATTTTATGATTTAGTGTTTGGGGGATGGCACAGAAGTGGCATTCTGATGATAAACCTCTTGATCAGTGAAGATTCTCCAGAACACTGATATGCAAAAGGTATGGGGAACAGCCCGGAGGTGGCATTAGCATACTAAAGGCAAAAGTTAGTTCTTTATGAGCAGGGGTCAACAGCCGTCTCATCCGCTTAATGGGAGGTATTAAGAAAAACAGGTCTTTTAGGAACACAATGTTGCTCCCATAACCACAAAAGAAGTTCCTACAGTAAGTTCCTTCACAAAGTGCAATTAGCATATCAAGGTCAGAATGAGTCACTCTTAATACCAATTAACAAGGTGACTTGGGGGTTGGTGCTCAAGCAGAAACAATTGGGTGGGGGTGGGTATCGGTCACCATCTGCCGCTAAGAGTCCGTGCAACTTACCTTAACCTCACAAGGAGTTTTCTCAACCTACGAGTTCAGAAACGGCTCCCAACAGTCCTCCTGCCTTTTCTTTACTCTTCTTTCGAGACCAGGACCAGATGTCCCCTCCCCCAGGAAGCACAGGTGTTAGTGGCACCATCCGTGTGCATCCAAAGCTGTCGAGGTGCCCTGCTTTCACGTCCATCACTGTCTCATGAGTTTCGCCTAACTATCCCCTCCCCTGGGCTGGGGCTCCTTGAAGTCAGGGGCCAATTCTTCGTTACTCAGTCATCCAATCAGCAAACGTTTATTGTGCACCAGGGCCACACGGAGGTGAACAAGACAGAGGCGGTCCGTCCCCAGGGGGAGCTTATTGTGTGAGCGGGGAGATAATGAACAAGTCAGGAATGAAGTAAGGAAGATGCTTACAGGTGGTGGAAGGGCTGGGAGAGATACACCAGGCAACGCGGGAGAGAACGGGGTCAGCCGTCCTTGGTGGGACGGTCGGGGGGCCTCTCAGAGGCAGCAGTGACTGTGCTGAGGCCCGAGGACGAGAAGGAGCAGCGGGCGGGTGCTGGCAGAGCGGCATCATCACTGGCAGTGGGAGCAGCAGGAACGGGTCCATGGCCCCCCGGCCCGCCAGAGGACCCACGCAGCGTCTGGGTGAGGACCGAGAGAGACGGCAGCAGCGGCTGGGCCTGTGGCTGGGCAGGACGTTGGGCGAGACAAGGCCGGGCTACGGTTTACATTTTGAAGTCGGCTTTGCAGGGGACGGGGAGGAAGACGAGCAAGGACGCTGCCATCAGTCCGGAAACGGCGGTGGCCTGGACCCGACGGTAGCAGAGGCTGCAGAAGGACGCGAGAGTCCGATGCTGGAGATGGATTGGCTGTGGGGTCAAGGGCGACGCCCAGGTTTCTGAGCCCTTGGGTGAATGCGGTGCCGTGTGGAAGAGCCGGGTCAAGAGCTGCGTAGCAGACGTGCTAGGCCCAAGGTGCCTGGGAGCCCTGGAGGGGAGACGCCGAGAGGCAGGAGCTCGGGGCAGAGGTCAGGGCTAGACGGGTAAGTGTGGGGGCTCTCAGCCGATTGGGGTGTCCAGCAGCAGGAGGCTGGAAGGACGGCCGCCACGGGGAGTGCCGTCATGGGGGAGCAGACGGCCCAGGCAGGACCCCGGCGAGTCTCTGACGGTTAAGATTCAGGCGCCTAAGCAGTGCCCAGTGCAGGACACCGCTGGGCACGAGGTGACAGCAGGGGCCAGACGGCCCAGGGAGACCCTCAGGCATGTGTTAAAGGTTGAATTGTGTCCCGTCTCCCATTCATATGCTGAACGCCTAACCCCTGGACCTCAGATTGGGACTTTATTTGGAAACGGCATCAGTATAGGTGTGATTAGATAACATGAGGTCAGACCAGAGTAGGGTGTGCCTCGAACTCAACATGACTGGCGTCCCCCGAAAAGAGAAATTCAGACACAGAGACACACACACACACAGGGAGAGGCTGAGCGGACATAAAGGCAGAAATCTGAGGAGGATCTTTAAGCCAAGACCAACGATTGCCATCAAACCACCAGAGGCAAGGGGGTTGGTCTGGAACGGACTCTCCCTCGCAGCCCTCAGCAGGAACCCACTCCCCCGACACCTTGACCTCAGACTTCTGGCCTCCGGAACCAGGAGACGATGAATTTCTGTTGTTCAAGTCACCCGGTTTGTGGCATTTTGTTACAACAGCTCTAGCAAAGTAACGAACTGGCCAAGAAATTCAGAAAAAAACAAAAGTGTTGTGCCAGCTTCCCAGAAAACCGAGAAACCGCTGAGACTGAGTGCACTATGTGACCTTGGGCAAATCACGTGCCTTCTCTGGGCCTTTCCACCCCTGACACACTGGTGAGTGGTTATGAGGGAGCCATACGCTGAGTGGAGAAAAGCCACCGAGAAGGAAGACACGNACCAGGGTGGGGGGTGGGGGGTTGGGGGTGGGGTGGAGTGCAGGGAAAGGGGAAGAAGTCAGAAAGTAAAATGCCAGATGCCAAGAGCCAGGGTGAGGCTGGGCCCCATGAGGTCTGTGACATAGCTGGGGCGGAACTGCTGCAGGGTGGCCATGGCCCTGGCTGTCCCGGAACGAATACCCTGGCTGTGCTCGGTGCGGGGGGAGGGGGGGCATAGTTCCAGGGACGCGGATGCTCCTCGGGGCCTCTGGCACTTTGCTGTGCTCGCCTGATGCAGTGACATGGCCTGGCTCACCTCCTGCTGACAGAGCCCACTTCGTGGTCTCTCCCGAGTGTCCAGGGCAGCTACAGTTAGGAGCGGCTCCAGCAGGGTGCCCTGCTCCGGGCTGGGGAAGTCTGGGGACTCCGAGTGTGCCCGGGGGGCCCCTGACTGAGCAGAGGTGGTGGTGTCCACCAAGCAGGGGCTGGGGCGGGGGAGTAGGCGAGACCTGGGACAAAGGCTGAGAAGGTAGAAGGAGGGCACACGGGGCAGTAGGGACGGCACCGTCAGGGCTTTCAGCCCTGCGAGGATCCCGAGTGGGCTGCCCTCTCGGGTGTCAAGATGGCGGCCCAGGGGCAAATCCTGGGGAAAAGGAGCTGCAGGGGTGGGGCGGGGGGGGGGGTTGTTTTCTCTGNTGGGGGGGGGGGGAGGCTTGTTTTCCCTGCCTCTGAGCAGTTAGATGGAAGGAGGGGCCTCTCAGAGGCTCTGGCAATGCCACCCGGGGGTACACTGATACAAGGTGAGTGCCCACCAGTACTGAGACTGGCAAAGGCTGCGAGCTGCTGTTGAAGAGCGAGGGGTGAGGTCTAGGGGCTTCTGCGGAGCTGAGCGGGAGGCGGGTGGGGGCCCCTTGTAGACCAGCAGGCGCGGACAGCTCAGCTCTTCCCTGGGACCCACGTATCTCCAGAGATCCCCAGTGCACGTTAGGATTGGATTCCTCGTTGCAGTTTGTGTAGGAGTCCACTTCGGCCTCTGGGTTAAGGTGAAGGGCGGAGCAGGGGGCAGAGGCCAAGGGGCCTGAGATGCTGTCCGCAGGAGCCCTGGGAATCCGCAGTCTAGGGAGATTGGGAAGGTTCCTGGAATGCCGTGGCAGGGGGACGGAAGGTCACAGAGCCACACGGGACTAAATACTGGGCAGGAGCCTGGGATGCCGTCTTCTCCCACATGTGTTACTACTGGACTTGGGTCTGACACGGGCAGCTTGTCAGTTTGCTAGGTGCTGTCACTAAATGATTTTGTTCTGCTTTATTCTCCCACTTCATTCGTGTGGACACCGGTGTCCTGAGAAGTCAAGGGACCTGCCCCAGGAAGGCATTTGGAGATGGAATGGGAACCCGGGTGTGGGCCCTGTCCCTCGCAGGCCAGGAAGGAAAGGACTTGGCTAGGTCCCCTGGTCCAGACGGACACAGGTGACTCCAATGGCCGTTCTGAGGAGTGCCTGCTCCCCGCCTCACTTCAGGTGCCTGAGGGCTTGGGGGAAGGCAGAGGTGCCGCTGGGGATGTGACTACAGGGAAGAGGAGAGGGGGAGTAGGGCTGGGACAGTGCCCAGGGACCCGGCTTCCATTGTCTAGAAAATCCCAGGACTCCAACTCGAGTCTTTTCTTTTTTAAGAAATTCTACAAGAGGGACGCCTGGGTAGCTCAGTCAGTTAAGCATCCGACTTTGGCTCAGGTCATGATCTCGTGGTTCATGAACCCTCCCGTCGGGCTCTGTGCTGACAGCTCACAGCTTGGAGTCCACTTCAGATTCTGTGTCTCCCTCTCTTTCTGCCCCTCTCCTGCTTGCTCTCTGCTCTCTCTCTCTTTCAAAAATAAACATTTGAAAAAAGTTAAAGAAATCATACAAGAAATTATATGCTCATTATGGAAAAAAATCTAAAAACCAGATGAGAAAAAAATATGTATTTCTACTTATTAGTAATCACTGTTAACCATTTGGTTATCCTTCTAGACATATGCAGATATGTGCATGCATGTGCATGCGTACGCGCACACACACACCTGGACGCCATCGTGCATGCCATCAGAAACTGGCCTCCCTCCCCCTCTGCCCCTGCAGCGCTGTAAGGACAGCTTTCCAATCTGAAACGTGTCAAGCTGCCTCTCCATCCTTAATGACACATGATACCCCATTATATGGTGAGATACTCATTTATTTAACCAAATCCTCTGGTACTATAAATTTACATTGCTTCTAAATTTGGGTATCATAAGCAATGATGTAGGGTAAGTCTGTTTCTGCTTACCTGGTTTTCCTCAGGAGACGTGTCCAGAAGTGAATCTGAGTGATAAATATACCAACACCATGTTCCCAGACACTTGATGAATATTTCCCAATTGAGGCAACTGGGAAAGGGTGTTCCAGAAAGGTTGTTCAGATTTTGGTCCCTCCGGTGGTGTCATAGCGCTGTAGCCCAAGCCTTCGAAATTTTGCTTTTCATCATCTTCTCACAAAACCCTTAGAGAAGTCTTAGGCATCCAAATGGACGATGTTGCCAGAACTTTTTGAATCTGCTGTCTGCACAGCAAGAACTGGGAATTCATAGTGATGTTCCCAGCAGCCGAGTGCATTTGAGGAACCTTCTGGATCACCGCAATAGCTGAGCATCTTGGCGAGTGGTCAGCAGGCTAGAGGGGGACAGAATGCCATCCGGGAGGCAGGATACCCAGGCTCACATCCAACTCTGCCTGTCTTCATGTCGGACCGCCGGTCACCTGTCACCTGCAAGACAGGGAACATCATCTCTGGCCTGATCCTTTCATGGGGCCGTTGTGAGGACGGTAGGGGAGACCAGCCATGAGAACTTTTTGTGTTAGCCTGTCCCTTGTATAAAGAGTCGTCAAGAAAATAGTGGTAATAGTAATGTGGTTTTCATTCTAGATTAATGTTTGGAAATGGGTAATTGAGGGTAGGGGTATACATTGCTAACATTTATTGAACACATACTATGTGCCAGGCACAGTGCTGTGCCCTTCACCAAATATTGCACCAAATCCTTACAACAACCCTATGAAGTTGGTGCTATGATTATCTCCATTTCACAGATGAAGAACTGAGGCTCAGAGAGGTTGACTCCCTTGCCTAAAGTCACACAGCTAGCAAACAGTGGAGACAGCCTCCATATAGGCAGTCGAAGAGAGACTGTGCAGTTGACAAAACATGTAGCTGGAATTCTGTACGCGGGACAGCCTGTGTCATCCAGTAAGTGACAGTGTCCACTGAAAGGGCTTGATCTCAGATAACCCACTTACTGATTAATCTAATGCTCTGGCTGGGAACAGCTCTGTGAAAACAGAAGCTGTGAGAGTAATGAAGGAACTGCAGAGTGTCACACAATGAATGGCTGAGCCTGGCTGCAAAGCCACCAAACCTGCCCTTCCGCTATATCACATACCTGCAGAAGTGGAGCAGAGTCAGGGCACAGCAGCCCCAGCCACTCGCTAAAACCAGGCAGTCAATCAACACGTTTTGCAGTGAATGGAATTAGAGCGCCTGCTGCTCGTTTTCTGTGATTTAGAATGAAATGCAATAAATCATACTTCACGCGGAACTGACTGTGGGCAAAACCTTCCCTTCTCTAGGGCTCAGCGATTGAGCTAGAAGCTCAGTAAGCAATTGCTCTGGCCACCGGCATGCCCGGTTTTTTCCACTGCCACATGGATGTGGAGTGGAAGGGGACAGTGAGCTGGAGAGCTGAGGAGCGGAGGGGCCAGAGGAAGTGGAACAGCCCATAATGTTCAGCATGTGTGGCCGGAGCAGGGCTCCCGGACTCAGGGCAAATCTTGTAAAGGAGCGTATGGACTGTGGTGGATGGGGGCCTATGCCAGGCACAGCAGAGGCCCACTGTTTCCATAGCTTCTGATGTTTCCAGAGACACTCCAAATCTTGATTTTTAAATTGTAGCAAGATATATACCCCAAAGATCAAATGCACCTACCGATGGTCTGGGTTTGGTCCTTTGGCCGCACGCCACCTCTGGTCTGCTGAGCTGGCAAAGATGGGCTGGGCTGGACACTTCCAGAGCCACCAGCACCTTTTCTTGAAGCCCCTCCTGTCCTCCTTCGTTTTCTCTCCCAGTGCAGTGCATGCAGCTCTAGGTCAGATTACTTTAAAGGGCCAGGACCCTGCAAAGAGAGCCTTCCCTTTGCCCTGGCTAGACCAACTGGGAGAGGGGGGAAGGGGTGTTGCTAGCAGCTACAGAAAGAGGGGCCTGGGAGCCAGGGGACTTGGGTTCTGGCTCTGTGACTGAGGGGAGCACATCACTCTCTGTATTTAATGTCTCCACGATACTTAGGAAAACGGCGTGCAGATTACACGCATTGGCTGCCCCTTACTGACTCTGCCAAGGTACTCAACCTCTCTCTGCTTCAGTTTCCTCACCTAAAAATGGGATCCTATTTAATCTCATTGTTATAAGAACTAATGGGATAATGAGGATAAAATGCATAAGCGTATTATAAGCATAGTGTCAGGGACTTAGAAAGCCTTTGACAAATGTTAGTGATTTTTTTATCACTGGGAACTTCACTTATTCTCTAGTTTGAATTTAGAATCATAGACTGTCCAAGTGGGAAGAAGGGGACGTGATGAGTGGAGGGGTGAACAGAGGCCCAAAGAGAGGAGGGATCTCCCCACTTGGGAGAGACAGCCAGTTGGGGGCAAAGCCAAGTGCCTCCTTGGCTGTTCCCTGGTGGGGTTTGGGGAGAGGCCCTGGGATTTGCAACCTGATCACTGGCCCTTCCCCCAAGTGCTGTCCATGGCTGGGGCTAGATGATTGCCCTCCTTCCTGCATGGGCAGCCATGTTTGGGGGTCCACCCCCATCTTAGCAGAAGTGAACAGAGCTAGAAGGGTAGCTGATAGGCACCATTTTCCCCTCTTCTACTGGTGGGAAGAAAGAATTTAAGCCATCATTACCCTGGGTCAGTTATCTCCAATGGCAAATGAAAGGTGAGCTGAATGGAAAAAAACCAGAGCTGGGCTATACTGATTTAATAGCAGCCGCAGACCGCACAGGACAAGCCTGTGGTCTGATAAAATCAAATTTATTGACTTGGCACAGTGAGCGAGTGTGGAATGCTATGACAAGAGGCAGAGGGAGTGCCTTTTCCAAGGTCTGAGTTCTGGAAGGGCCCAAGGGAAGTAGGGGTCAGTTCTGGACTGGTGACTGATTCTGAGGCAGGATGAGGAGAAAGAGGGGTTGACCAGAGGGGCGGGGTGCTCTCTGAGGCAAGGGCGGCTTGGCAACTGAGTATCCCCAGGAATAAATCAAAATAGCAATACAGCTCTGGGGGCTCATTGGTAAGAAAGCGATCGTCGCTCAAAGAGGGGGCAATTATGGCATTTTACAACTGTTGCTTGACCTCGGGCAAACCAGCATTTCCTGTTAACGTGGCAGCTCGGTTTCATCTGTGTCTGTCCCCCAGCCTGATGCATGCCAGGACTGCTTTTATTTTCGGTCTGAGATGATTTTCAATTTTCGCACGTTTAATCCTGTCCGGGTTTTTATTCCTCGGCCAAGTAAGCAGAAATTAAAACATAATTAGCACCCCAGCATCTCTGTTGCTATTTTAATTTCCTTTTGCATATTGAAATGGCCCAAAGGTAATACAAACAGTAGGGAGTGGGTCATTAGATGCTCAGCAAGGGTCTCAACCCAAACCACGTGCCTCATGAAGGTTACCCTAGAGATACCCTATTTTGGGCCAGAGTGAATGAACATTCCAGGAAGAGATTCGTGCCTTGTTTTGTGAAAGTAGTACAATGATAGAAGTTGGGCAAAGAGAAGTCTAGAAAACTCATGGTTCCCCCCAGTTTGGTGGGAAATGGACTGTGGATTTGCGGGTGCCCGGATGGCATCAAAACGCCCGGTGTTTGTCTCCCATTAGGATAAAGGGCACCTCAGATAGAGATGGATGGACAGTCAATAAGCGCTTTCCCCTCCCAAGTGGCAGGGAGAAAATATGCAAACAGTAAGCACCTGTGTTAATATCTCTGATGGCAGACAAAGGCTTGGCTGGGTAGAATTAACTAAGCGCTGAGCCACCCCAAAAGCAAACAAACACTTGAGCCCCACGAACCCAGGTGGCTGGTGGGCTTCTGCAAGGCAATCCTCATAGAATGAGGAAAGTTCCAGACAGGATGGCGTACCCCCTCAGATACAAAACAAGAGCTTCATTGTTTTACAAACAAAATTACGTCTGAACAGACATTTTTTTTTCGAAGCAGACACACAAATGGGATAAGCACACAAAAAGATGCCCAGCATCATAAGCCATCAGGGAAAGGCACATGGAAAACCACAGTAAGAGGGGCGCCTGGGTGGCTTAGTAGGTTAAGCGTTCAACTTTGGCTCAGGTCGTGATCTCGAAGTTTGTGAGTTCGAGCCCTACGTTGGGCCCGGTGCTGACAGCTCAGAGCTTAGAGCCTGCTTTGAATTCTGTGATTCTCTCTGCCCCTCCCCTGCTTGCTCTCTCTCTCAAAAATAAATAAACATTAAAAAATGGGTTTAAATAAAAACTGCAGTAAGATATCACTTCACATTCACTAAAATGGCTACAATTTTTAAAAAGATAGATATCAAGTGTTGGCAGGATATTGAGCAATTCACACCCTCATACACTGCTGGTGGGAATGTAAAATGGTGCACTTGCTTTGGAAAACAGTCTGGCTGTTCCTCAAAGGGAGTAATCCTATGACCCAGCAATTCCACTCCTACGTAGCTACCCCAAAGAGTTGAAACACATGTGCACACAAAAACTTGTACGTGACTGCTCCTAGCAACGTTATTCACAAAAGCCAAAAGGTAGAAGCAATCCAAATGTCCATCAGCTCATAAATGGATAAACAAATGTGGAATGTCCGTAGAATACAATATTATTTGGCCATAAAAGGGATGAAATACTGACAATGCTACAACGCGGATGAACCCGAAAACGTTATGCTAAGTGAAAGAAGTCAGGCACAAAAGCACATGTTATATGATTCCATTTATAGGAAAAGTCCAGAACAGGCAAATCCATAGGTACAGAAAATAGTGTTGTGGTTGCACAGGGCAGATGGAGTGCCGAGAGAAAAGACGAGTGCAGTAGTTACTCTTTGGAGTGATAAAGATGTTCTGGAATGCATAACTCTGTGAATTTTAAAAACTGTTGAATTGTGAACTTTAAATGGGTGGATTTTATCATTTGTGAATTAGAGCTCAATAAAGCTGTCATATAAACATAACGGGGGCGGGAACTGTATGTAGGAACTCTCTGAACCATTTTCAAAAATTTTCTGTAAATCTAAAGGAGTTCTAACATTAAACTTATTTTTAATAACTTACAGATGAAGAGAACAGAGACCCAAGTGATTGACCGGCGTCCCAGGACCCAGTCTTTTCCGGCCTCTCTGTCCAGACAGCTTGAAGAGGGAAATAGGGAACATATAAGCCAGTGCCGTTCAGCCCTCAAACTAATGTTCAGAGAGGAGGATGCGTGCAGGGCCCAGATAAACAAAAACAAATGCAAGGGTTGGCTATACATGTTCCAGATCCATGCAAAAAACAAAAACAAAAAACTGACATGGTGCTTAGACAAGACTTCCACAGGAAAAAAAGGAAGGGGGGAATGAATCAAAGAAGAAAAGAACGAGAGAGGAAGGAGAACGTGCCAAGGAAAGATGAAGCATCCATTCTGGAAGAAACCACCCCCAGGACTTGGAAGAAAATAGACAAGAAATGTTTTCCAGTCTCAAGAAATTAGAGGTAACTTGGACTCTTTGAAACAAGGGATTGAAGTTGAGACAAAGCAATAGAATGAGTTGAAAAGGAGGTTGTGGGGACTAAGAAAAGAAACCAGGACAAAAATAACACCTCCGCAGTAACGGTTATAGTGGCAGAGTAATATCAAGGGTCTAATTGACATGATAGTGAAATGGAAGACGGATTTGAGAAGTTAACCCAATGTGCAGTAGAGGTGAACTTGGAGAACACCAATCTACCCATGGGAAGGATACACTAGCAAATCTCCTCTGATATCTTGCCCGTGAAATTCTGCTAATAACAGTATCTGCTACACAAAGTTATGGGGCATTTAGGGTCAAGAGGATGGGCTCTGCCCATTCAAGCTGCCAGGTTTAAGTCCCGAGTCAGATTCTTATTACTTGTATAACTTTGACCAAGTTACTTCTTTCTTCAGCTCCTCGTCTGTAAAATTGTCAGAACAGCAGTAGTATCTATTCCTAAGTTTCCAGTGTGGATTAAGCACTTAAGAACTGAAGGATACTTCTTGACATAACTTTATGAGTATGTGATTGTTTCAGCTTATATGTACTTCATAGGTAAACATGTATAATGATGACAAATGACAAACATTCCTATTAAATAATATTAAAATGCCTACTGTCATCATTACTATTCATCATTATTCCCTGGAAGTATTGGCTAATGTGATCAGACAAGAAAAAAAGGTATAAATACTAGAAGGGAGGCGTGGTCTGATTGAAACTTACAAAAGAGTTTTGACAAGCACAAAATTAGGTAGTCAGGGGAAGAAGGAAAGACTTGATCTTGGTGGCTGGGGACAGAAGTGAGGTTTGAGAAGCCAGGAAAGGTAGTGAGCTCTCTGTTACTATGGCTCCAAGGTGAAGTTGGATACCATATCATGGGGGCTCCAGTGAAGGTTGCCCATGGGCTGGGAAGGTTGTTAGAGGGCTTCTGAGGGGCATCCAACAATGGGATTCCAAGGCACTCCCAAGAGAGGCTACAACCTTCCCCTGCCTTTGCTGTAAGTGGGTCTCCAGCCTATCCTCGTCCATTTACAGGGAGTGGAGTGGGAGAGAAGTGGTTGTGGAGCCAGCAAACTGGGCAGGGAGAAGCTGAGCCCCCACATGTGCCCTTAAGCTGGAGTCCCAAGTCTTTCATCTTCAAACTGCAATATGTTCTAGCCAATGTCTCCCAAGGTGTAGTCAGCTTAGCTCTGGTGGTATGATAGATGGGCTCAGGTAGAACATGGGGGAACAATTCTGATACACGTCTAGCTATCTTCATGTGTTTGAGGAACTTTACAAAGAACACATCAAAAACATGATGCCGTGGGTATTATTGCTTAGATCAAAACAATATTTAAGTAAAAAAGTAAGTACATTTAAAGAAACCTTAGGAGTAGTGCAGATAGTGAAACACCATTAATGAGTTCATGATGGGGGTATCAGAATTGTTCCATTTTGAGAACCAAGAGCTCTTGTCAGTGACTCTGGAGTCTGACAAATCTGGATTCTGATTCTGGAGCCTTCACCTTCTAGTTGTATGGCCTTAGATGGTCCAGGGTCCCTTTCACCATGTGACCTAAAAACCAGCTACTTTTGCACACTCGTCTTAGCAAGAATGTTCACAACCCAAATGTCCGCCAATGGATGAATGGATAAACCAAATGTGACACGTACATTCAATGGGATATTATTCAGCTTCAAAAAGGAAGGGAATTCTGATGTGGGCTACAACATGGGTGAATCTTGAGGACGCTGTGCTGAGGGAAATAACCCACTCACAAAAAGGATAAATACTGTATGGTTCCCCTTACATGAGGGACCTGAAAGAATCCAATCTATAGAGATGGAAAGTAGAAGGAAGGTTGTTAGGGGTGGTGGGGAGGGGGTGGGGAGTTCCCATGGGGGCGGAGCTTCTGTTTTGCAAGATGAAGAGCTTTCTGTGGGTAGACGTGGTGATGGCCGCACAACAGGCACGTGTTTTCACTGGACTGTACACTTGACATTGGGTAAGATGGTAAGTTTTATGTTAAAAGCACATAAAAATCAACTGTAAAGTAATTTTATGGATTATATAATGGGGACGATGGGGGACAGTCGGGGGCAACATCAGGTGTGACTGATGCTATTCAGCGATGACACCCTCTCAAAAGCCAAAATTCTCCTCCTCCCCCCAAATCCAAGGACAGCATGTGATTGACCCAGCTTGGGTCACATGCTCATCCTACCCCTAAACCAGTCACCATGCCCAGGGATGGGGTGCGGTGGTTGGATGGAACTAATTTCCTGAAAGGAGGGTGGGGGACATCTTGGGCAGGCACAAACAGTGGCTACCACAGTGACTAAGGAAACTGGATCCCAAGAAGGGTCCAGAGCCACGGGAGAGAAGATTGGACAGGAAAATCTATCTCCATGCCTCAGGCAGAGAGGCAGAGTATAGAGAGAAAGGGTAGGCTCAGGGTCTGGATCCAAGGGAAACTTAAGAGTGACCTAGAAGTGGCCATGGTATCTGATGCCATGATGCCCAAGTGTGTGCAGAGCCACCGCAGACAGGGAGCGCTGCTAAGCTAAGTATAAGGACTCTGCAAAGCCTTTGGGAGGCACAGCCCTGGAAACCACACCACATAGGATCTAAGGGCCCAGGTGAGGAGGAAGGCAGGCTGGATGCCACTCGCATTCCCAAGAAGGCCAGAGACAACTCTGACCAGTGCTTTGTGATATGTCTGGAACCTTCAAGTGCCCTCTGCTGGCTGTCCCCGTGAGGATTAGCAGTGATTCCCTAAAAACCTGGAGACAGGACTCCGGCCTGTTGAGGGACCTTGAAGAGAGTCGAGGAGTGAGAACAAAGCCTGACTTGCTCCCTATCTGAGCGATGGGGGAAGAGGAACCAGGAGGAAGGTGGGTGAGCGGCTGGAAATGAGAGAGCAGCAGGCTAGGGGTGCGGGGCCTGCAAGAAGGCAGCATAGAAGGAAAGAGCACTGACCGCGGAGCCCCACCGCCCTGCATTCGATCCACTGTTTATTGGCTGTGTGGACTTTGATGTGTTCCTGTTACTTTTGCTCTAAACCTCAGATTGTCCACCTGTAAAATGTGGATAATGACACCTGCCTTACAGGTCATCACGAGCGTTGAGGGGTCAGGTCATCTGTACGCGCCCAGCTCGGCCCTCCACGTCTGTGCAATATAGCAGTTTCCCGTTGGTAGAGATCACAGTGTTCTCTTCCACAGAGAACACTTTTTTATGTGTGCATGGTTTTTTTTTGTTTTTTTTTTTTTTATGTGTGCATGGTTCAGCTCTGTGCCTTTCTCTCTCTTTCTCCTGATTGACCACAGGGCTACAGAGGAAGATCTGTTTGCCGTCTCCCCTCCAAAGATGTGGGTGAGAAGCCTGGCCCAGAACACCCTGTCTTTTAAGCGCAGTGACAATGGGTGCAAAGGCCAGGCAGCGATACAAGCACTTTGCAGGGAGTTGCGGAAGCGAAATAAATAAATAAGTCTCAACGACCAACTAAGCATCCCCGGAGAGAGGTATACTCTCTGGAATAAGACGATGACAAGAATCTGCAGAGGCAAATATTAACCTCTCGGCAGTACTTCCCGAACAGTTAAAGGGGAGGCAGGAGGCTTACTGAAAGAGCCAGGTGTTTTGTGCCAACAAGCATGATTTATTCTGGAAGCAGATATCGTCTAGGATATTTTACAGGTGGATTGTTAAAAATTCTTCCCAAGGGAGGAGGGAGAGCCTGTCATAACTAAGATTGCCAAGGGGCAAGGAAGGGCCCTATTCCATGAACAGGCCTCTAGGTCAGCCTGTTGATGGGGCCGGAGAGTCTGGGCATAGGGCCTGGGGGCAAGCTGAACTATTGCATCGGCAAAACTATTAGATGAGAGAAAATTCCTACACATGCCACAACATGGGTGAGCCTTGAGGGTATCGTACTGTGCGAAATGAGCCAGCGACACAAGAGGACAAATGCTTTGTGACTCCGCTGATATGAGGTACCTAGAGCAGTCTAGTTCATAGGTGGTGGCTGGGGGCAGGAGGGGGGATGTGGAGCTAGTGTTTCATGGGGCACAGATATTGAGTTCTGCAAGGTGGAGAGGGTTCTGCAGACAGATGGTTGGTGATGATTGTGCAACGCGAGTGCACTTAACCGTCACCCGACTGTACACTTGCAATGTGGTTAAAGTGGTAAGTGTTATGCCCTGTGGATTTTACCAAGATTTTAAAAAATGGGAAACACTGCAAATAAGATGAATGTGGGCTTTCTGGAGGCAACCTCGTGGCAGGGGTGCAGACAGGGGAGGACAAAGACAGCAAGATGGCATAGTTAGAAAAGATCCTGCCGCCAGGGGAAAGTCCGCAGTGGGAAAGGGGACTTTAAAAAGGCAAGGCGATTTCATATTGGCGTGAGGCTGTTGGCTGGGTCCACAGCAAATCTCCATCCAGCCCCTGATCTGGACCAAAGCCTGCGGCAATGCCAAGTTTTGTGTGAATGGGGTATTTGAGAAAAACCCCAAGGATGCAACCTGTCCGAGTTGCTGTGAGGTGGAGTCGAGTCGTGTTGCCAGAATAGGATGGAGCCGTGATCCATGGACCCAATTCAATGGAAGTAGGAGCTCCGAGCCACAGGCGATCATTACACTATAGCTCCTTAATGCCTCCCATATCTCCACGCCCGGCTTTCCAGGGAATCTGCAGAAATCTCAAGGAGCACGCTGGACTTCCCAGAGGATCAAAGACCATATTCTCTAGGTCATAAGGGACAGGAAAACCCCAGCTGGGTCACAATTAGGTAATGTCTCCTCCTTGATCTTGCCAACCACCATTTTTGCTAATGCTTATGCTTCTGGGATTGCAGCCACAGACTTTGGTGAGGCTCTAAGGCGGTAGAGCGTAGCGGGGAAGAGCAGGGGTTCCTGAGCCAGACATGCTGGACTTGGGTCCTGGCTCCACTACTTACAGTGTGGATTTGGACAAATCGTTTGAGCCCCAATTTATTCATCTAGAAAACGGGAGTGATGATATTAATAGTGAACCTCACAGAGCTTTTGGGAGAATCAAATATGGTGCCGCATATAAAATGTGCTCACACAGTGTTCACCACGATCTCTTGTCTAGATCCCCGCCCCCACACAGCCTGGTCGAACTCAACGGTTGGGATTGATGGAGGTATTGGTATTACTTTATGGAGGGCTGTGGGTTCTTGGCCTCTGCGCTAACCTACGCAGAGCACTGTATGTCTTGGCTTGGGAAGGACAGAGCCTCTTTCTTGGGCTACCTTTCAGCTCTCAGGAACATAGAACCTGGTGAGCCCCTCATGAGTGAATCTACTTGGCCTTTCTTCCAGGGAGCGGGGTGCAGACCTACTACTGAGAGTAGGCATGGAATTGTCCTCTTAAAGGGAAGGCAGATTTTTAATAGGCTCCTTGTGATAGCAAAGTCGGGGTTGCTGTTGAGGTGGTATGGTTGGGAGCAACCTTGAACCTGGGGGCTGCTCTTGAACGGGGCAGGTAGAGCAGCGTGCACTCCTCAGCATTCTGCCTTTGGCTTTGACGGTTCCTCTGTTGCGTTCTGGCTTGAATGCATTCGGAGGACCTGGGCTTTCCCAATATACTCTGGGAGGAGGGAAGACATCGATCAGGAGACGACAAGGAGGGGGACAGGTCCCGACTTGGGAGCTGCCCTGGAGACCCAGGTGGACTTCTTCTCCAGGCAGATGTGGGTCAAGCCCAGCTTCTGCTCTGGGCTCTGCTGGTGACCCGGGAGGAGCCGAGTCCCTTCTCTGAGCTTCACCACCGCCTCTTCTGTCTACATCCAGGGAGCAAACACCCAGGGAGTGCCTTCTCTGTGCCAAACGCTCAGCCAGGCACGTAGGGCCCCTTACAGTCTAGTGGGGGAGAATCGCAGATGCGCTGGGGCTTTGTCCTCTACATGAGACCGCAGGCCAGCCCTGCCCACCTGTCCCATCTCCTTCCTTACCACTGTCCTGCACCACAAGGCCCCGGCCACCCTGGCCTGCTTGTGCCTGCTTGTGCTTTCATGCACACACCAGGCAGGTGAGGGCCCTACTTCTGGGCTCTCCCTAGACCCACATAGGGCTGGATCCTGCCTGTCGTTCAGCCCAAGGAGTCCTCTTCCCACCCAGTGGGTCCTTCTTCCTGTCTCTGATTTTACCCTGCTTTATTTTCCAGTGGCACCCATCCCCCTGGGGGGTTTATTCGTTGTCTGCGCTCCTCATGAGGCTAGAAGCTCGTAGCAGCAGGAATTTGTCTAGACTCTTCCCCAAAGCCTGGAGCACCACTGCTAAGCAAGCTCTCTCAAATGAATGAGTGAATCGATGAATGAATGGAATGGGCAGCTTCCTAGGACAGGGACTTACCTCTGGGGTTCTTGACTCCCCCCGCACCCAAGGAATACACAGCCAGGGTGGGGCTCGGGGAGCCCCCCAGGATGATCTTCTGCACAGAATCTTACCGGGTTTGTCGCCTTTGGGTAGAGGCAGTGTCTTCGTCCTCTTCAAGGATTGGCTATAACCGACACAAAGACAAGTCTGGGAATGCAAGGAGTGAAGGGTGGGCAGGGCGGGGAGGGGAGTGCTCCAGGGAGATGCAAGAGCTGCCCTTCCTGGGGAACCCCAAAGCATCTGTCCCTGGCTGGCACCATGCAAGCGAGACCCCGACAGACAACCCTGACTCCATTGCCTGCTGTGGCCACAAGGAACCAAGGCCCTTCTGCCCCAGGAGAGGTAAGGGAGGCCCCCACACCAGCCCGCACCAGCCCTCACTTGGCCCCTGCTTCCTCGCAGAGGGGAAGCCTTCCCCTGTGAGTGGAGAAACCAGAGCTTCAGCTGCCCTGATGGGGGACTTCAGCTTTGCACTGAAGCAAAGCTTTTTACGCACCCAGTGTAATTTTCCTGCCTAGGGCTCTGGGAGAGGGGTTTTTGAGAGGTGAAACTGAGGCCTCAGATGGGCAGTGGCTTGCCCAAGGTCATAGTGAAGACTGCCTTCCTCCTGTGCTCCCCCTTGTCTCTCAAAGTGGAAAAGAGCACTCTGTTCCGGGCCAGAGCAAGAACCCAGGCCTTCAGGTTAATGAGCACAAGCACCTGCGTCCTCCTCTCCCCCCGCCCATGCTGCAAGCACCCCACACTTATCCCCTAGAGTGAGCACGTTCCTGCCTCCCCTTCCTGGCTGCCCCTGCAAATGCTACTTATCCCAGTAGTGTTTCCCAACCTCGATCAGAAAAGCTCTGGAGATCTGTCAAAATAACGCGTCCCCGGGTTCCTCCCCAACCTGCTGTGTTAGAATCTCTAGGAACTGACATTTTTAACAAGGTCTCTGGCAAATCTGCGTGCTGCCGGGCTCAGAAGTTAGACCAGCCAGAGGCTGAATCCCAGCTCTTCTGTTGACCCACCGGGTGACTTTGGGCAGCCATTCAACTGTTCCCGAGCCTTAGGTCTCTAATGTGTAAAATGGAGGTGACACTGCCTCCGTGGGTGGCTGTAGGGACCACAAACATGCAGACTGTCTGGTGGTGCCAGGCAAGCACCGTGTGCACCCACTATTGCTAGCTCCGTTGCTGACACCCAGGCCCTACTCACCGGCTTGGCGAGGGCCTCCCTAATCTTCCCTTTCCCTGTCTCCTCCAGCCATCCAAGGCACTTAACACCGGCATTAAGGTATTTCTGCTGGCCTGTGTCAGCTTTCCTTCTCAAAGGCCAAGAGCTTCTGGAGGGGTAGATGTGGCTTCTCCAGGCCCGTCGTGTTTAAAGTGGACACAGGTCACCCCCTGGGCATCCCCCACAGCCAGCTGCCGAAGTCTGGTCTGGCACGGGCCGGACTGGAGGGTCCCTGAGGAAGGGCCTGGGTGTCTTCCGCCTGCACCGGCTCTGGCAGCCCAGGCCGTGGCCGGCGCCAGGATCCCTTTTCTGGATCACCCCAGGCCTCACCTGGGAGGACCATTCTGGGAACCGCAGTGAGGGGTGCGAAGCCCACCTGCAGGGCGGCTGCTGCCTCTCTCGAGATGGCTCTTGTCCTTCCTGGAGCTGATCCAGAAGTTTTTCTACCGGTATGGAGTCTAGGGACTGAGGAAGGAGCTGCGCCACCGCTGTCTGCAGGAGCCCCAGGGCCAAATCTTTCTCTGTAAGCACAGCCAGGGGGCGCGGTCCTCAGAGGCTATGCCCACCCTGTCCTGTCCCCATGAGGCACAGGCTGGAAGCGGGGCCTCCAGCTCCCCTGCCCAGCCTGGCTCTGCCTCTAGGTCCCCTCTTCTCTCGTGGCTCCTGTGCTCGTGCAGCCCCCCCCCCCACGACTCGTTCACATGCGTATACCTTGTTCTTGGCCCCCTCTGGCCTGCCCACCAGCCCACCTGTCTCTGGCCCTCTCTGGAAAGCCCACTAGGGTTCTGCCTCCTCCCCTGCCTCCTGCCCCTCCCCCTCCCTGCCTCTCAGCCATCACTCCTCAACCTCCTGCCCTGATAACCCTTCCAGCCACAGTCCCAGAGTGTGTGTGCACGTTATTCGCGTGTTCACGAGCAGGTGCCTGTGTGCTTATGTGCACGTGTTGCGTCTGTGTGTGTGTGTTCCCACGGTGGTGGGTGAGTGGATGTGTCTGCTGGGTATATCTATGGACTTCTCCCTCCCAGGTGCTGAGGACGGTGGTCGGCACAGAGGCGCCTCAGCCTCCGAGAAGCAGGGTCGTGGCGATCCTGCAGAGGGGGGAGGAGGAGGAGGGAGGAGGGAGGAGGGCGCTGCGCAGCTCGAAAAGGTTCTTTTGGGGCTCCAGAAAAGGAGAGGCGGCCCAGGCAGAAGGCCCTGGGGAGGAGCTGAATGACACCCAAGTCCTGCAGAACCAGAGAACAAGGCCCTCGGCAGCCTTCACTTCCAGAAAGACCTGGGCACGGCTGCATCCTCACCCTTTGGGGGCGCGTGCAGTAGCCAGAACTGGATAGCGCTCAAGGAATCTGTCTGCAGGATTTGACAGAGGAGCTCCAGGATCTGTGGGCAGAAGGACAGGCCCTGGGTCAGTGTGCCCGGGGGACATGTTCTAGCCAGCAGCACAGACCTCCCCCCTCCCACAGCCACGTGCTTGGCTAAAATGGTCCCCACAACGGTCCCTGCCCCCACAATGGTGCCCTTCCCTGTGACTTTGTACTTTATGGAGGGCTTTCTCTCCCACCAGTCCTGGAAGGAGATTCTTAACCTCCTCACTGGACAGGTGAGGAATCTGAGGGCTTGAAAGGACACCCAGCGGGGAGAGCGTGGCAGAACGCAGCCTCGGAATCAGGTACATGGACCTGTCATTTGTAAACCCTGCGTGGGCTGATTGTACCCCAAAGTCCCTCTACTGGGGAGGCAAAGGCAGAGCCGGCCAGTGAGCTTGCCAGAGACGCACCGAATCTTTGGTGTGGGGGTTTCAGAGCCCACACAGGCCTCCCCACCCTGGAGTTCCCTGGGTCTGGAGATGCTAGCAAAGAGGTGGGGTGATCCCAGAGGGCAGGCTCAGGGCCGGGGCCGGCTGATTCTGCAGGTGGCCCGGTGTAGGGCTCCATCCCTCCGAGCAGCGTGCACGCCTCGCTCTCAGCCGTTTCCTGGGCCTCTGGCATCTTTACCACTTCGGGGCCCTCTTTCCCTTGTGTCCTCCAGTCAAGTGTCATCAGGGGAAGATCCAGGTCTGTGTCAGATGAGCTAGGGGGGCCGCTGTGGCTATGGTCGGCCGGAGCTGGGGCCCTCGGTGGGATGTGGAGCCCCTGCAGTCCTGGGAAAGTGGGGCCCCCTCAGTGCTTGCCGGTCAGTCTTCCCAGACCTGAAGGGGCCCCCGTCAGTCCCCGGCAGGCCTGCCCCATCCTTGGCGGTGTGGGAACCAGGCCAAGGCTCTTCCCAGACCTGTGCCTGCTAGGCTTCCCCCTTCTCCCCAGATACCCATCTGCTGTAGTGAGCCCCACCCTGGGTCTGCCCCTGGGCCCTTCTCCGTTCTCCGCATCTGACTTACCTGCCCTGGGCCCCCTCCCCACAGGACCTGAGAACCTAATTCCAGGCAAGATGAGGCCGCCCTATGGTGGAGAAAGTACTGTTCTAGTCCCAGCTCTGCTGCTCCCTCTCTGGGGACCTGGGCCGCAGACTGTTACCTGGCAGGGCCTTAGCCTCCCCATCCGTGGAATGGGGATCCCGGGCCCTGTCTGCTCTATCCACCTCACGGGACTCTTGTAAGTCTCCAAAGAGACAGGGGAGGGCGCCGAGATGCTGGCTCAATGTCTACCCTTTCCTGGAGAATCCGCATGCAGTTCTCAAAGGGACCATCAGATCGCCTTGGCCCAGCCGACTCAGTCCTGCACTCATCCCAGGCCTCGATGGGGACACTTGCAGTCGGAGGCAGTGGGTTTGTGCTTCCGTGGTTCAGACCAAAATCCCAGCGCGTGGGCTGGGGACACGCCCACCAGGACCCTGCTCTCCTTGTGTATGTCACTCCCTCCCTGAACTCCTCCAGCGCCATGGCTGGAGCAACCCCTCGGGACAACATGTTCCTTCCCACTCCCAGCTGGGGTGGATTCTGGAACTAAAGCCCCGAGGGGGAAAGCCTTCCATGATGAGGGAAGGCTCACACAGAAACCTGGAGGCAGCCGGGGAGGGGGTCCAGGCTTCTGACTCCCAGGTCTGGAGTTTCCGGGGCTCCCAGCCTCAGGTACCAGTATCTCTGGGAGAGGCCACACTCGAATGCAGTTTGTAAGCATCCTGGCTGGGACCGCTGGGAGCCTGGGAGCAGCACCCACCACCTTCTCAGCCCTCAAGGCGAGGCCTCGGTTGGGCCTGGAGCCCCCAGCCTTCCCAGGGCCTCACCAGCAGCTCCTGATCCTGCAGGGTGAAGGTCTCCACTCCCCCATCTTTGCCAGAAGGATAAATCCGTGGGCCCTGGCGGGAGTGGTGGCGGCGGCCGATGGCTTGGGTGGAAGTGGGGATGAGCCTCCCAGTCTCAGCTGAGTATTTTGCCCCCTGCTCCCGCTGAGCCTCCTCCTTCTGCTGGGAGCAAAGTAGCCAGAGACTCCAGGCAGTGAGAGACAGAGAGAGACAGAGAGACAGGCTCAAGGAAGAAGCCAGAGCAGAAGAGAAGGAGGCCCCGTCACACCTGCAGGGCCCCATCCCTCCTCTCCTGGAATTCCAGCGTCACAGCTTTGCAAGGACCTGTGAAGATGGCCAGGCTAGCCCCAGCCTGTTCTAGACCCTTCTCCCCAGCCAGGAGCCCATCGGTTATAGCCAAAGCTCTTCCTCCTGAAACTTCTTGAATGCTGGAGGCCCTGGTGGTCCTCTGAGGTCCTCACAGGACTTCCTCCTCGGTAGACCCTCCCTGCCCAAACGCCCAGGCCCATCGTGGGTCAAGGCCCCCATCGCCTACCCGAACTCCTAGCTCCACTGCCCCGAGGTCTTTCCCCAGAGCTTGGCATCCTTTCGTTGCCCTGGGAAACCCTCCTGAGCCAGGCCTGCGGGTACAAGGCCTGGAACCTCCTACCCCTGCAATCCCAGTTGAGACTGGTAGTATCCTTCTTCCCATTTTATTTATTTATTTAAAAAAATTTTTTTTAAATATTTTATTTATTTCTAGGAGAGAGAGCGACAGCATGAGCAGGGGAGGGTCAGAGAGGGAGGGAGACAAAGACTCTGAAACAGGCTCCAGGCTCTGAGCTGGCAGTCAGCACAGAGCCCGACGCGGGGCTCGAACCCACGAACCGCGAGGTCATGACCTGAGCGAAAGTCGGACGCTTAATCAACTAAGCCACCCGGGTGCCCCCTTTCTTCCCATTTTAAAGGTAAGAAAAGTGAGACCTAGACAGCCTAGCCGAGTTGCAAGTGAGCTCTGCAGTGAGTTAGCTGCAAGGCAGGGATGAGAACTCTGCTGCCCCAGGCAAGGGCAGGGGGCGCCTGGGGAGCTCAGTCGGTTCGTTTCGACTCAGGTCATGATCTCATGGTTCACGAGATTGCATCCCATGTTGGGCTCTGCGCTGGTGGTGCGGAGCCTGCTTGGGATTCTCTTTCTCCCTCTCTCTCTGCCCCTTCCCCTTCCCCTCTCTCTCTTTCTCTCTCTCTCAAAATAAATAAACATTTAAAAAAATAAAAGACAAGAGCTGGACAAGACTATCCCCAGAGGCCAGATCTGTGCTAAGTCCAGTTCCAACTACCTTCACCTGCCTCCCAATTGCCTTACTGGATTACCAGCAAATAGCGTCCATGAGGTTACCCCATCTTGTTTGAAATCCTTCAGTGCTTCTCCACTCCTTAGGAGATCTGACGCTCCACTAAGTTGAGAAACTAAAAACAACTCTTCTTGCTCACATTCAAAGTCAGCCCCTCGCCACCTTCCCCCTGACAGGCTGTCCACTTGAGTTCCCTGGACTTCAGCCCCACTCTCTAAAGATGTCCTGCATTCCCCAGCTCCTGAGCCTATGAGCCGCGTGTCTCCCCTAGGAATGCCTCCCCTGTCAGGCTCTAAACATCCCACCTCTGTTATGAGCCCTTCTTGGATTTTTCCACCTGGCTACCATCTCTCCTCTGAGCTCTGGCTGGGACCCTCCCCCTCCCGCCGGTGGTGTGCCGCCCCTTCTCCCGTGCCAACAGTGCGCCTCTCTACTGCCCGTTAGGTGGGACCTACTTGGGAGAACATTCGTTACAAAGGGACAGCCCCTTCGCATCCCTTCCCAGACAGCTCCTTCGTCCCGCACCCACCTTTTTGCTCTTGAGCTCACTTTCCTTGGTGAAGACGGCCACTCGAGAAGCCAGATTCTTCAATTCCTTCTTCCAGGCCTCTGGGACGAGGGGACAAGGCATTGCCGGCTGATACCCGGGGTCCTCCTCTTTGCCCTCCCTGTGGGACCTGGCGTGGGGAGGACTGTGGGGGGTGGGGTGGGAAGAGTCTGCTCGCTGCCCCAGGCTTCTGGCCTGTATCTTACAGGGAAAGAGTGGGAATCCCCCACCCCGGTAGGTGCGTGTGGGCACTACTGGGGGGCCGAAGTTGATATCCTAGACTGTGGCCTCCCTGGGAGGTGCTGGAGATACTCGGCTACAGGGGCCGAGATGCATGGGGTTTAATCTAGCTTGGCCTCTTCTGGGAAGCGGAGGCCAGCACCAAGGCTGGCTCAGTTGCTGCGCTGTGCCGGTCACTCAGATATTGGAATGGTCCTGGCGAAGCCTCCCAAGCGTCTCTGTCCTGCACAGCTGTCCTGGTTCCTCCCCAGGGGCTCTCCCCGCCCCTCCCCCACCTGTGGGCTTTCCCTTGGCCCTTACAGAAGGGCCAGGCTGGGCAGGGCAGGGCAGAGGCCTCCAGGAAGGTTTTGCTCCAGCTCCACGTCTGGCTGGATGGCTCTGACTGGCTGGTGTCTGGACACACAAGCTCCTCAGTATTTCCTATATCATTCCTGTCTGTAGCTGGAAGTCACTGGTGCCCAAAGCCGCCTGTCCTCTGTGATAACTCCTCCTACACCTCACACCTGAGTAAGGACCACATTTCTGAGGACCTGGGCGGAGGGCTACAACGCAGATGCTGCTGCCCGAGGAAATGTGGAAAAATCTAGGGTGTCCCCCCGGACCCCACTGACCCAGGAGCACTGGTCCTTTCCTTCCCAGGCACCTGCCCAAGTACCCACCATAGGAAAGCCGAGGGTCCCGATTGGACTGCGGGTCTCCGATGGGGACAGAGATGGTGGGCATCCCCATCAGGCAGCGGGATAAGAGTGTGGCTTGAGGCAAGGGGGCCAGAGAGAAGTTGTCTCTGACAACACAGACGGGCTTCCCGGTGAGATCTGCGAAGGGTTAGAGACTGTGGGATGGAGGGTCTGGGTTGCCCTTTCTCTGACTTGTAACATGGCAGAATCAGCAATGAGAGAATTCCTGTAGGACTACTCAGTCTGCCCTGGAAGTCTGCCCCACAGGTCAAGTCTTCACTTGACCAAGTGCTTGCCAGTGGCCAGGCAGCTCTGTGGCCCTGCCCAAATCCCCATCGTCTCTGGGCCCCAGCTTGGAAACAGGGGCTGGGGCCCTCCATTCCCGGTTTTCAAGACCAGCCCATCACCTTCAGCCAGGCCCTGACATCCCCCAGGCCTACCTTTGATGTGGGTCACGCGTTGTGGGTGGGGGTGGTGCCGGGAGAAGAAGGAGTGGTGGCTGAGGCGGCCGAAGCGGTAGGCCGCAGGGGTTGGGGGCTTGGGGGTCCTCAGTGCCGCTTGGATCAGCTGAAACTCCACAATCCCCGGGATCATCAGTTCTTTCTGTGGCCTGCTGTTCCCGTGGCTCCGTGGCCGGTGCTTTAACTTCTTTTCAGGCTTCAGCTCAGCCCTTGGATTGAAGGAGAAGGTCAAGGAGAAGCTAATGGAGCCTCCTGGCAGCGGCCCCCACCCACGCTCAGGGCTCAGTGCTTAGATGGAGTCTAGTCCTGAGACATGCTGAAATCGGTTTCCAGGATCTCGCTTCTACCCCCGTGGCACCCGAAGCCAGGCCTCCCCCCGTGTCCTTTCCCAACTGGTGCAATCCAGCCTCAGGGAGCCTTCTGTCTTCCTAAGCTGCTTTCGCAGGGAGCTAGGATCTACTTGAGAGAACTCAGATGAATCTCCCAAGATCTCATCTTTCTCCCAGAAACCATCTCTAAAGCCAGAAAAAGAAGCACAGACCCACCTAGTCCTCCCGATACCTGGGATGGAGCACCTCCAGGGGCACGGGGCCGACGCAGCAAGGGCCTCTCCCCAAACCAACTGTTGGCAGCCCAGGGGAAGCCAGCTATATGCAGCGCCGCCCCCCACCCCCGGCCCTGTACCCTCCAAGCAGACTTGGCCCAGAATCAGCGTCCAAGGGCCAAATCTGGAGTGGCAAGGCCAGACCACGCCAGCGAGTCCTTTGCGGTGGGGGCCCCTCCCAGGCGATGCGGAGCTGATGGGGGCAGAGCTGCGACGCCACAGGGAAGAGTCAAGCTCTGGCTTGGCTTCACTGGAGACAAGCTTCTCAGGTTGTCTGTCCTCCACCCTGCACCCCTTCCCTCTCCCAACGGTGCTGGGCCCTGCCTCCGAAGGAGGAGCTCAAGGTCAGTCCAGGAAGGATCCCCGGCTGGGAGCACCTGCCTGCACGCTGTCTGCACTCCCTTCTCCCGGTGGCCCTGGCTGGAGGGAGTCCCTCTGGAGAACAGATGGACTCTGGATATGCTAAGCAAGGCGCTCTGCCCCGGGACCCTCTGAGGACTTCGCTGACCAGGCCCCCGAGTTTTCCGTGCTGTCCTCCAGTGGCCTCTAAGGGATCTGGGACTTAAAGAAATAAAGCAAACCTTTTCTGAAAGGTGCAGTTACTTGGTCTCCCTTACCCCAACTGACAGAGGGAGTCACCTTTTAAAAAAAAAAACCCAGGAATGCTTGCACTCGGTGCTTCTACCCCCTGCCACCAGGTCCTTTCCCTCCCCAGGGAGGGATCCCGCCCATGACCTGTGCTAACTCAGGTCTGAGAACCCACGGGGGGCCGGGCTGATGGCAGCAGAGGGTGAGGAAGGACTACCTCTATTGGCCCCTCGGTCAGTTGAGTTCCCCCAGACCACGCTTGTCTCCCACCTTGCCCTGCCCCCACCTCCCCTCTGGTCAGCAGGGTGGGCACCTGGGGTCCTACCTCATCAGTGGATGTTCAGCCAACTGGGTCTTCACCTCTGTAGCCATTGTGGACTTTCTAACAGTTAAAGACCAGCGAGCTTAAGCCTAGTGTTGAAGGTAGATAACAGGAACTCTCACAGATGGGTGATTGGAGTTGTAAATCGGCACAGATACTTGGGGGAGAGAAATTGGCAGTAACTCATGAAACTGAATGCTTGCATGCTGTACCACTCAGCAATTCCTCTCCCAGACATTTACCCAGGTGAAGGGCAATGGGGCCATTTGTGAGACTGTTCAGACAAACATTGTTCAAATCGGAAAACACCAAATGTCTAATGGCGGAAGAATGGATCAATGGGCTCTGCTCCATGTGGTCAGCTGAACATCATATCGCAATGAAAATGCACTACGGCTACACTGAACCACATAGGTGAATCTTACAAATATAATTGCAAAGTTCAGGAAAGCAAGTCCCAGAAAACCTCATAGCCTGAGATCCCTTTTAAAAACAACATTTAAAGGCAAGCAAAAGTATCATAAATGTGATAAAATAAGAGGGGAAAGGGCAGGAAAATGCTGAGTAATTCAGCTAGTGGTTATTTCTGAGGGAAGTCAGGGAGGGGGTAGGAAATGGGAGGGAAGTACATAAGATGGGTTAATGATATTCTAGTTCTTGGTTTGAGAGGCACATTTGCTGGTGCTCATGATAGTATGAAATAAACTAAATCAGTGGGGTGGATGAGAGAGGATAGTTGTTGAAGAATTGTGATCAGTCTAAATCTATAGATCTGAGTATAGCTATACAGACATACACATACATTTCCATATATATAGATCTATCATTTATCTATCTATCTATCTATCTATCTATCTATCTATCATCTATCTGTCTATCTATCTATCATCTATCTATCTATCTATCTATCTATCTATCTATCTATCTATCTATCTATCATCTATTTATCTATCTCCAAAGTGCAGGGGTTGCAGGTGTTGAGGATGGGGTTGGAACGGGAAGTCAGCGCATTCTGAAAATGAACTCTCGGTCACAAGATCTGCAAGGGACCCCAGAGATCCCCAGGGCCAAACCCTTCTCCGGCTAGGGTGGAACTGGGGGGCAGCCCTGCCTGAGACTGCGAAAGGAGAGACTTGAGGTCTCCCAGCAAGGAGCCAGGGGTCCTGACTTGACGTCTCAAGATCTTTTCTCTAAAGAGAAACACGGTTGGCAGAACGTCCTTCCAAGGAAGCCAAGGAAGCCCTCGATGGCGGGGGCTGGGCTCTAGAGCACTTACATGCTGCAGGCTTGAGCAGAGGCCATTTGGAAGCCCCAACCCCATCTGCCTACAGGAGAAAGGACTTGTTAGAACCGAGACTTTCGAATGCTTTTGACTGAGCTCTTAGTAAGAAACTCATTGTTCTGTCGTGACCCGATTCACGTGTGCACGTGCACACACTTTCGTGTACGTGAAACTGAAGCAAGAACGTCCTGAAGCAACACTCATCCTTGCTACAGCCGATGCACCATGACATTTTCATCCTACCTCTTGTTTTCATTTTGCAAATGTTAGATGTGACCCATTAAATTTTATAAGCCACTAATAGGTCGCAACCCACAGCTGCTGTAGAAAGGTCAGCAGGGACTCCAGCAGGCCAGGCCTGCTTTTCCAGAGCGGGACGGCACGGGCCCCACTGCGTCCGCCTCTGCCCTCACTTCCCTCTCTGCCCAGGGCCCCAGCCAGCTGGGCCCAAGGGGTCTGAACACTCACATCAATCCTGAGTCCAAACATCTCTTTCCTGTCTCCGCCACCCCCCCCTCACCCCCACGCCGGTCCCCTGTCGGGCTCTAGTGTCCATTTCCACCCCTGGAGAGATCCGTGGACTCACCGAGGCAAGTGCCTGCTACAGCGTGTGGGCGAGAAGTCCCTGCTGCCTGAGCAGAAAGGAGCAAGAGAACACGTCACCAGGAAGGCTCGCTGGTTCTGTGGGCAAGCCTGTCCTGCTTTGTGACTACGCGAGCCGGTGGTTGCTAGGTTACCCCTTCCCCACAACTCCAGAACCACGCTCCCCAGTGCCCCTCTCCTCACCACTCAGGTCCTCTTACCCCTCCACGTTCCCTTCCCCCCGGCATTGTGTTTGCAGTGGGGGTCGGGGAGGTGACGAGAGTCTGGGGCCAGCAGCGGGCACAGAGAGGGAAGCTGGCAAAGAGGGTTGATGGAGCTGGGTCCCTGCTTTGTCAGCCCCACCAGGTCTGATGCCACCGCAGCGGGCTCTGCCGCCGCACGTGCCGTTTCTGGGGATTGATTTGCAACCAGCTGACTCTTAGCCGGAGGGAAGGGGGCTGCCCAAGTGACCCAGAGCTTCCCTCCAGCCCTGCTCTAGGCAGCCCACCTGGGTGGGAAGACTCTGGTCTTCATTTGGGCTGGGGTTTCGATCAGATTCTGTCAGATGTCCCACCTTGGGAGAGTCACCTGTGCTGCCAGTGACACAGAACGGTGGTAAGAAGGCTCGGTTTGAATACGCGTTCTGCTACTTCTCGGCTGTGTGGCCTCCCACAGATTAGCTGATGTCTCTGACCCACGATTTCCCATATCTCAGAAATGGAGATGCTATTGACATGTACTCTCATGGGATTGTTGGGGAGACTGGGTGACTTAATGCATACTGCAGTGTTTCCAACAGTGCCAGGCACTAAGTAAGACCCCCTACTGATTTGCCTATAAGACGGGGTAGCCTCACCTACTCCCAGGATTCTTCTGAAGGACAAATGAGCTTAGGGAAGCAAGACATCTAGGCTTATGCCTGGCACATAAGAGATGCTCCAAAATGGTAGAAACAATACTCATTATGTCTTGACAGAGATAGGGTTTGTTTTTTTTTTTTGAGAAAGAAAGAGAGAAAACAGGTGCGCATGAGCAAGGGAGGGGCAGAGAGAGGGGCACAGAAGATCTGAAGCAGGCTCTGCACGGACAGTGGAGAGCCCAGTGCAGGAGTTGAACTCACGAACTGTGAGATCATGGCCTGAGCCGAAGGCAAACGCTTAACCAACTGAGCCACCCAGGCGCCCTTAGAGACAGGATTTATAACTATATACAGGTATATAGGTGGGATGAGTCTTTAGTCTGAGAACTCCCTTGGGTAATTCACTCGATTGTTCTGAGGCTCAGTTTGGACACCTGTAAAATCTATCCCTTAGTCCCCATGGGTGTGATGAGATCAGACACTGTGTCAGGGTCAAACAGGGTCTGTAAACTAAGGGAAAGTGCCTGAGGCTGTGTCTTCTTCCTCCAAGGAAGAAAAGGAAGGAGGAAAGCTAGAGGCAAACCCAGGTTTTTCAAAAGTTCTGCCCCTCCCAGCTGAGGGTGGTGACCACTGTGGGGTAGTCCCTGATCTTGACCTTGCCCCAAATGTTTCTCCGTCCATATAGGTCACAATGGTCTCCTTATAAGCATGGCTTTTCCTGGAGCCTGTCTCTGCAGGAATGAGGTGACCCCTTTGAAACCATTCTGCAAGCCCCCTCTTCCACGCTCCTGGAAATCCAGGCCACTATTACCATAAACGACACCGTTTAAAGAAAAAACTTCTTCCCTCCTGCCCAGCCCCTCCCTGCTACTGCCAGCACACTTGGGGGATTTCCCACTGTGGGAGCAGAGGCAGCAGCTGAGACCAAAGCCCGCCTTCCCCTTCCACCCCTTCCGTTGTATTCTTCAGAACCAAACACCCGGCCTGCAGGCAGATCATAGCTGAAGGGAATACCTTAGGGAACTGAACGCCTTCAACATGGCTTTGTAAGATTGTTACCAAACTTGCCATTCCAACCCTTCTCAAGTCTTCTTTTTAGAGCGTCCAACACAGGAAGGTCTGTCTGCCTGGAAATGCTTTGAAGTTTAGCCCTCCTGCCCGGATGGCTCAGTTATAAGAGGAGCAATATCAACTTTTACAGAGCACCTGCTATGTGCCAGGCTCTGTGCTAATCCATTTAGATGAGTTCTCTCAGTCATCCCCTTGGATCAGGACATTAATGATCAGAGAAGTCCTTAGTGACAAGTGTTACAAATATCTATACAGTTTCTAAAATTGCCATTGTGTTCTTCATAGCTTCGATTTCTTTGCTAGAGCTCTCTATCCGGCCTCCTTTATTTTAAGTGTGTTTCTAAGTGCTTCTTGAAACAAATATTTTTTTATCATGGCCGCTATAAAATCTTCATAAGGTAATTCTAACATCTCTGTCATTTCGGTGTTGGCTTCTTTGTGTTTTCTGAGGAATTTCTCCAGAACATCTGCAATTTCAAGTTTGTAGCATAAGCCGTACCTTTGTATTATTCTAGGAGCAATGGTGATACCTGGTTTTTCATTCCTGATATTGGACTGGATTTGTTCTTTCTCTCTTTCTCTTTTGTTTTTCCTTGATCAATCCTGCCAAGGGTTATTATTTTTTGAGGTTGTTTTTTTCCCTAGAAATATACATTTTTTAAAATGTTTTTGGTCCTCTTAAACTTCTTCCACTTTCTTTGGGCCTAGTTCGTGTTCTTTTTGTAATTTCTTGACAGGGATACTTAAGTCATTGACCTTTGATTTCCTTCTAGTCAAACACATGCTACATTTAAGGCCGCAACAGTTGCATCCCACGCATTTTTCAAGTTTGCAGATGGATGCTTCCTTAGTTTGGCTTTAATGTGTATTTCCTGAGTCGGATGGAGCATCTTTTCCTATGCGTAAGTGCTATTTGAGTACATTTTTTGTGATTTCTGTTCAGATCTTTTATCCACTTTTTCTGTTAGTCCTTCTTATGTGAATATATGCATTTATATATTAGAGAGGTTATCCCTTTGCAACATAAGTAAGAAAACAGTTTTTTTTCTGGTTCACTATTTTTCTTTTGACGTGGCTTAGGCCTTGAACTCAGTTTTAGATCCCCCTCCTGCTGAGAGCCTTACTCACCTACTTTTGGAGTAATGCTCCATTTATCCCCATGTAAGGTTTGCAGAACAGAGGCCGCAAGTACATAGCCATTCCCCAGCTATGTGATCTCAGCTAAGTTTTGACAACCTCTAGGCCTCAGTTTCCTCTTCTGTAATGTAAGCATAATAATTCTGCCCTTTATGGGGCCGTTCAATGCATAAATAAGATAATGCATGTATAATCACTCGGCACAGTGCCTGGCCCACAGTGAAGACTTGAGGCATGGTATTTCTTTTTTAAATTATTGTTTACCCAAATCATGCAAACATTTCATGAATAGCTGCTATGCTACCCTGGTGCTATCCCCCATCGGTGTGGGCAAAAGTCCTATGATCACATGCCTCTTGGCTCACCTGCTGTGTCTTTTCTGTTTTGTACATGGAGTTCTGGATTGTGGCCAGTACCACTGGGCGCTTTGATGGCTGCCCCGAAAATGGAGAGCGGCCAGGCTCTTGGGGTACACCTGCCCTGGCATTGCCTGTTGCTGTTGTCCCCAAGCCTGTGTGACTAGCTTTCCAGTGGTCTTCTAGAGAAGAGGGAGGGAGAGAGGGGGCAAAACTGAGGACCACACACGGATCCCCTGGGATGATCCAAGTTACCTGGTTACCTGTCAGCTGAGCACGACTCACCACTCTGGAGCTGACAGGTATAGACTGGCCGAGGCCAGCGCTCAGGGAGGTCACCCAACTGGAAGAGCAGGCATCACAGAAGAGAGAAGACCTGAGTCTTCTAGAGACGTCTAAGGTCACAGAGCCACACAAGCTTCCTACGTTCATCCCTTTGCAAGTGTCTCTCTGACTCCCACCCCAAGTTGTTCCCTCACACTCCCTTCTGACACCCAGTAATTCATTCAATGACATATATTTCTTCTGCAAACCCGTGAGCTCCGCCAGATCGGAGGCCAAGTTCGCCTCGTTCACCAGCCCGCATCAGCCCCCGCTCTGCACAGCGGTTACATGGGTGTGTTTGTTCTGTGCGATTTCATTGAGTTCTTGGTGCAATCCCTGGTGCGCAGTAAATACGAGTTGAATAAATGAATGGATGAATCATAGAGGATAAGGTAGTGATTCGGCCATTCACCCATTACAGACCCAAATCCTTGCTTCAAAATTCCTACCAAGTGTCTGCTAGAATTTGTCAATAAAATAGCTCTAGTGACAGTGAGCTCTCTACTGCTCAAAGCTCCCTGTTCATTTTGTGCAGTCCTGTGGGGCGGCGAAGCTCTTCTTAATATTGAGCTGAAATATATTTCCATGAGGCTTCCAGTTAGTATTCATTTTCTTCCCTTATGGTCTCATAGAGCAGGTCTAGGTCTTCTTTGTAATCACAACCCTTCAGACAATTGAAGTCAGTGGACACATCTACTTCTTGTCCAGGCTATTTATCAAATCATATACTAGATACATATTGAGGGCCTACACCATGGATGGTGTAGCATGCACGGATGAAAAGACATAATACTTGTCTCCAAGGGGTTACAGGTCTTAGGGGTGCCTGGGGGGCTCAGTCGGTTAGGCATCCATCTCTTGATTTCAAGCTCAGGTCATGATATCATAGTTGATGAGTTTGAACCCCTCACCTGGATCTGTGCCGACAGCACAGAGCCTGCCTGGGATTCTCTCTCACCCTCTCTCTCTGCCCATCCCCTGCTCATGCTCACACATGCACTTGCTCTCTCTCCCAAAATAAATACACTTTTAAAAAGGAGGGTACAGGTCTTGTGAGGAGTCAGGGAAATGAATATAGAATGTGATAAGTGCTGGGGACAGTGGAGACACAGGGAAGGAGAGCCCAAGCCCCCTAAGAGTCTTGGGGAAGACTCCACAGAGGAGTGGGTCATAGACTGTGTCCCAAGTAGACCAGGAAAGAGAGAAGCTCCAGGAAGAGGAGAGGATATGCAAAGGTCTGAGGATACAAGAGCCTATGGCATGTTGCAGGAATTCTAAGTAGTTCCCCACGGCTGAGGAGGCCAGAAGTCCCAGATCAGGCAAGACAGTTCAGTTTACACCTGTTGTCCCAGAAAACTTACATGTCCTCGAGTCCCCAAAGTGTCCCAGGTGGGATGATAAGCTATATGGTCACTCTGTGTCTGGGAAATAAAGTCTTAGTGTGAGGTAGGAATGGGAGAGATGAAGGTGAAGAGAAGCAGAGGCTGATCATAAGGGGCCTTGTGGGCCAAGTTCAAGAAGAGCATTTTGTTCCCTGAGCTTTGTATGGTCCTTCCATATGACATCATCTTCTCCAGATGTAAGCTAAATCACAGATAGATCAGTACAGCTATTGATGGATGATTATTGCTACAGGCTGCCATTTATGGAAGCCTTACCGGGTACGTGCTTTCCACACAGCCTGGGCTCTGACCTCAGCAACCTCTGCTGACCATTGTTCATGCATATACTGTAACTGATTCTCTGCCTGGAGACCTTGGTTTTGACTTGTCTTCATGGCTGTAAGGTTGTGTCCTGAGACAACATTGGAAAATCCCCTCAGGGCTTTCTGTTCCCAGCTAAAAACTTCGTCAGGCTTCCCTGGAGGGGGATAGCTCTGGTGGAGAGTAGGTCTGTTAGTTATAAACAACTCGCTTTAAAGGACTGGAATGGTTTGTTTACTGGAGAATGTAAGAATATTAAAATGAAATGAGTTTAATTGGCGCTCCTGTGACTCAAGAACCAGGGAGACTTGAGTTTGGTGTTTGAAGGGCAGCCAATGGAAATAGTTTACATTTTTGCAATTCTTGAGATACACGCAGAGTGGTTAGTAAGAGTGGGCATTTGAACTCTGTCCCAGTGAGTGGTTTCCTTTGCAGTGCCTCCTGCGACATTCGGAAGTGGCGAGTGCTGGGGTACACCCCCAAACAAAATGTAGCAGTCGCCTTAAGGATTAGCTTCAGGCTGCTTCTGCCTGCCAAGTAACGGTGGACCCCAGGGGTACTGGGGGCTCCCCGTCTCCAACCATTGCCCTGACACATTCGCTCAGAGGGGACATGAGGTTACTGGGATTGGACAGGTCACCCTGCCCTCCCCATTCTCCCTGTGTCAACCCACCAAAGTTTGAGGTGAGTTTGGGAATCTCAGCGTATTAATTCGCTAGGGCTGTAACAAGGGACCAGAAACTGTGTGGCTCGAACGACAGAAAGTGTCTCCTGGTTCTGGAGACTAGAAATCTGAGCTCAAGCTGTCAGGAGCACTGGCTCCTTCTAAGTGCTGAGGAAGACTCCGTCCCGTGCCTCTCCCCTCTACTAGTTGTTTGCTGGCACTCTTTGGTGGTGTTCGGGCTGGAAAAGCATCAACTCAACCTCTGTCTTTATCTTTTCACGGCATTTTCCCTGTGTGCATGTCTGTGTCCAAATCTCTCCCTTCTGAAGGGCCTCTGTTATACTGGCTTAGGAGCCCACCTCACTCCAGTGTGACCTCATCTGTCCAAGCACCCATCTTCCCCAGACACAAGCTAACTCACAGATAGATCAGTACGTCTACTGATAGATGATCATGGCTATGGGCTGCCATTCATGGAAGACTTACCAGGTAAGTTCTTTGCACATAGCCTGGGCTCTGGCCCCGGCATCCTCTGCTGACTCTGGTTCTTCCCTAGAACCATCTCTAGTCTTTGCCTAGATGAACTCAGAAGCCTTGGAAGTAGTCTGCCCATTTGCACCCGCACCTAGCCATTCTCCTTAGCATGCAGAGGGACTGATTTAAGACCCAAATGTGATACAACCAGCCCCCTGATTAAAATGACTTCAATGGCTGCTAGCTGATATTTGGAGAAAGATCAAAACACTACATCCTACAGACCCCTGTGGTCTCAGACAGGAAGCTGAACATTTGCACCCAGCCTCAGTTGCTTTCATTTAAAAAACAAGTGAATTGACAAGGCTTTGTTTCTTAGTATAGGTGCTGAACACGGCTGTCGACTCCCCGAAGATTCACGGAGCTTGACTCTGATTTGCGGACGTGTCTATCCATAAGGGTATATTTTGATTAAAAGACAGAACTTCAAAACATTGGAATAAGTTGCCCAAAGTTCTGGGAGTTCCTTTAAAGGCCTTTTAGATCTCTTGACAATTACCATACAACTACAGACTCTCTCTCTCTCTCTCAGGGGGCGGAAAGATGAAATTAACAAACCAGGGTGATTCAGCAAGTTACATCATGGTCACAAGATGATTTCTGGAAATTGCAGCAAGAAAATGACATGGTCCTACAGCTTTTTTTTTTTTTTTTTTAGCTCTTTTTGTCTGGAATTCATGCCATTTCCTGTTGCTGACGGAGAATAAAGAGCCATCTGTCTGTCTCCCCAGTGCCCAGAGGGGTCAGGAGTGTGTTTGGGTGTCAGCATTGGGTGCGTCATTTCTGCTCCAAGGAGGGCATCTTCTACAGAGCAACGGTCTTTCCGACAGAGCCTGGGCGAGCAGCGGGCTCCCACCAGCTCCCCTGGGTCTGCCGCAAGGAAAAGGGACTTCGGAATCGCTTGGGCCCCTGAGAAAACGGGAAAAGCTCTCCACACAAGGCTGAGGGCATCACTGGTAGCCTCTGAAGGTGGCTTCTTCGGGGCGGTGACAAGCCCTTTCACTGGGCTCTGTCTCTCGGGGTGCTGAAACTGTTCGCATTGTTTAACGGAAGGCACTGAAGCGGCCCTAGCAAGGGGAAGAAAGTACTGCCGGCTCCAGCAGGCTCCGAGGACACCACGATTTTAACATGGAAAGATTTCACCAAAAAATCTGGATTTATAACCTAGCTGGAAAAATGGAAACGTTGGGCCTATTCTACCATTGTGTTTACAACTGTAACACCCATGCCCTGCGTTTCTGTTTCCCACACACAGCTCTTATTTTATTTATTTTCTTTGCATCGTCCTTGGCACTTTCTACTGAACTGTTGTGGTTTACTTACTACATTTATTTGTCTGACTCCTTCCACTAGACATTAAGTCATACTAGGAAAGGGATCTTTTGTTTGTTCAGTGATACAACC
>NW_027532406.1:5103519-5191508 GCF_008692635.1 Crocuta crocuta | reverse complement strand
TTAGCATTTGAGTGAATGAATGAATGAATGAATGAGCCTGAGGCCGTCACTTCACCTGCTTGGGCCCCTGAAGGTGTGCTGTCCTTACTGACCTACGCCGCCGCCTCTCCCTCTCGTCCCTCTTCGTCTTGTCTCTCTGGCCACACTGGCCTTTCTGTCCCTGCCACTGGGCCTTGACACATACAGTGCCCTCGGCCAGAGCACTCTGCTTGTTCGTCTCTGTCTGGTTAACATGCTCACCCTGTGCACCCGGCTCAAGCTTTCCTTGATCCCTCAGCCAGCTCAACTCCCCTGGGCATGGAGAAGGACTGCCCTTAGCTTTTAAAAAACCTACTAGAGAGGGGCACCTGGGTGGCTCAGTTGGCGAAGCGTCCAACTTCAGCTCAGGTCACGATCTCTTGGTTTGTGGGTTGGAGCCCCGCATCAGGCTCTGTGCTGTCAGCTCGGAGCCTGGAGCCTGCTTCAGATTCTGTGTCTCTGTCTCTCTCTCTGCTCCACCCTGCTCACTCTCTCTCTCTCTCTCTCTCTCGTGCATGCGCTCAAAAAGAAATAAACATTATTTAAAAAAAAAACCTACTAGAGAAAATTATTTTAACTCCATTTTTAACCACCAAGGTTTTAATCTGCTGGTGGGGATGGATGTCTCCCCTCATCCGCTGACCCTGAGCTCAGCCTGGGGGTGAGTCAGTCTGGGAACTGGTTCTGCAGGGCCAGGAAAGGAGTAACCACGGGCCAATGTTCATAATTACCCCCTTAGTCCTCTGTTTACACGGGACTTGTATCACCTGGACGTCTTCATTGCATCCTATCTGGGTCAACGCTGGTGGGAGAGGGGGAGGGGGCATCCTGGCCACACTGCTCACCCTCAGCACGGGACTGGGACAGACACCCTCCCCGACCAAATAGCTGTGTGATCCACGGCCCTTCCTGGGAACCTGGGCACAGAGAGGTGGAGTTCCACACAGAGGCTTCTGAGAACTAGAACCCAAGAGAGGCATAGAGAATTCTAGATGGCCAGAGTTGGAGTGCAGCTTCCCCTCCATGCCCAGTTTTGAGGTGAGGACACTGAGACCCAGAGAGGGGAAACGGTTTGCCCAAGGGCACCCAGCGCCTGAGTCCCAAAGCTGGCACAAGAACCCATACATTTCATCACATTTCCGGAGCCTGGGCTCCTGGAGATGGGATGTCAGGAATTCTAGGTTCAGCCTCCACAAGCTGTGGGACCGAGGCACAGAAACTGATGAGAATGGGTAGAACTTGGCAGCTCTTATCTGGGAGTGTTCAAAATACAGATGTCCGGGCCCCACCCCTCATTCACTGGGTCTGCAGGAAAGCCCTGATATGTGGATTTTGGAAAGTTTCTTGGAGATTCTGACGTGCAGTGCTACCTGGGAGGGCTGGGCCTGGTCAGTGCTCAAGTCCCTTCTAGCCTGACAGATACCTGGCCACAGATAATAAAATGAGACTGGTGCTCAAGTGCGTTCCTATCCTCAGTCTACAGTACCAGGCCTCAGTGGGTCGGCTCCGCTTTCAAGGGTGCATCCTGCAAATTTACAAAGTTTTGCTTGTCACATGATGAGGTTAGCTCCCCTGGCATTCAGACATGGCAAGGGCAGCCCCTCGCGGTGAAGGATTGCCCCCGAGTCCTACACATCTTTTTAACATTTTGCCAGAATGTTCATGTAGGTAAAAGACCAGATCGTGGTCACATGAGCCAAAAACCCAATCTCACTTTCATATGAGAAGTAGATTTCCTTGAAAGCATGTTTTTATTAGGGGCGCCTGGGTGACTTGATCAACTGAACATCCAACTTTTGATTTCACCTCACAGTTCATGAGATCAAGCCCCATGTTGGGTTCTGCACTGACAGCATGGAGCCTGCTTGGGATTCTCTCTTTCCGTCTCTCTCTGCCCCTCCCCTGCTCCTGCATGCCCCCCACCTCACCCATGCTCTCTCTCCCCCCCCTCCAGCCCCCTCAAAACCCCATGGTTTTCTTATAGACGCTTCCTGGAGCGCAGCCACCATGCGGAAAATTGCATGTGAGTTGTGTTACCTTGCCTGGAACTTTACAACTCATAATCTACCATTCTGGAAAATCACATCACCCGCGGCACTGCTGCTAACATAGTACTTGAGTAATTGAGTCCCTGGGACACCACAACATACTGGTGTGCCTTCCCGTTTACAACGATTGTAGGTAGTGGTACAAAGATTCCTGACTTAGCCCTTTTTGCAAATGTCAGCTATAAACGAAAAGGGACAACGATATTCAAATAATTATTGTTTTCTCTTAAAAAAACCTACCTATCCATTGTGAGTTCATGCCTCTGCCAGCCTCATGTATGATTTTACAATCCCGGCTTTCACTTTTAAAATTAGGTCACTGTATTGCTTTGTGAAAAAATTATATGCGTAGGTAGGTACACCCTCTGTTTATAACAAATATATTTTGTAACTCCCGTACACAGAGAGTGTTGGGTCTGGTTGATTTGAAACATACTGATCTACCAACAACACAATAGATCTGAGGCTCTTGGACAAGCCTTGAAAAGGCCTAGGGTGCCCTGTGGGGTAAGGGGCACTTTAGAAAGACTGACCAACTGTGAGGATCAGGTCTTGGTGGGGAAGGAGACCGAGAGGGACAAGGTAAGGGGGCTGGGTGTGGTGTAGCCGGCCACAGAGTCCAGATTGGAATCTTAACTGAACTCATCCTAGACAAGCATGGCTTGGATTAAACCAATGTTCTTGAGTCTCTCCTGTGGGTCTGGGCCTGTGTTGGGTACACATGTCCATCTCCCTGAGGCACCACCACAGGCCGGGGGTAGATGCTGTTATTAACCCTTGTTTGATGACCGAGGAAGCCCAGGCTTGGAACAGCTTGTCCAAGGCCAAGTAGTAATCTCTGGGTGGAAGCCAGGCTGCCTGCCTTCAAAGCTATTCCGTCACCACAGCCCCAGCTGGTTTCCTTCTACCCGAGGAAGTTTGTATTTATTTGGTTTCTGATAAGCAGTCACTCTGGTTTTGATGCTCTGCTAGGGGTGATCAGGCCTCCAAGACAGCAGTGGGTGACTTCCTGAGGAAAAGTGGGCTTCCTTGGGAAGTGACTCTGGTTTCTCAGGGCTCAGCCACTCTGACATTTGGCTGAATTGGCACCTATGACACGTACCTCAGTGACCCCGCTGTACCCTGAAGTCTGTCCCAGGGCGGCAACCTCTGGGCATGTGCTCCCGGCCTCGGGTATTTCCATGTCTGGCTGGCCCTGAGCCCTCCTTCTTCCCCAGGCCACTTCTGTTTGTGCTGGCCGGTTCCGCTGGGTCACCCCAACCTGCTGCTGTCGGTCGGTTTGCCACCTCTCCTTGGGGAGGGCATTTTGGACTCCATGAGCAGAGGTCCCGAAGGGGCCCTTTCTGTGGGTCGTTCCTTTCCAGGAGGGGTTTAGAAGCCACCAGGACATCTGCCCACAGCCCTGCCTTGAGGTGAGCATCCACAGAAGGTCCCCAGTTGGGAGGGGAGGTGTCAGGGGCAGGCATGGAGGCATGGGTAAGCTGTTCCTGCTTTTTGAGAGTGGGGTGTGTGTCCTCATGGATGGGAGGAGGGCTGTCAGTAGCTTGGCCACGGATAGCTGTCATTTTAAGCAGAACCAGATTTGCTGGCATGAATTGTTTTGAAAGAAGCCATGTGGGGGGGAAAATCCCAGACCATATTCCTTCTCACTCTGCCCCCTGTCACGCCAAGCCCGTGTCAGCAGCACGAATTTCAGTCCCTCACCTGGTTCCCCGTGGCTATTCCCAACCCCTCCCAGTTTTTTGTTATCCCGGAAGGCACCACGATACCACCAAAGGCCAACTTGGGGAACATCGGTTCACCTCCTCACTCTCCAAATATTTATCAACCTCCTTAAATCATCCCAAACAAACACACAATCCTAATAAAAAACACTGTGTTTCTCTGCAAGCAGGGTGTCCCGAGAAGTACTTCTTTTTTTTTTTTTAATTTTTTTTAAATGTTTTTATTTCTGAGAGACAGAGACAGATAGCGTGAGCAGGGGAGGGTCAGAGAGAGAGGGAGACACAGAATCTGAAGCAGGCTCTGGGCTCTGAGCTGTCAGCACGGTGCCTGACGTGGGGCTCAAACCCACAAGCTGTGAGATCATGACCTGAGCCAAAGTTGGACGCCCAACTGACTGAGCCACCCAGGCGCCCCCCGAGAAGTACTTCTTAAACTTTATTGTGCACATATATCACGGGGTCTCATTAAAATGTACACTCAGATTCAGTCTTCTGGAGAGGGACTCCGAGAACCTGCATTTCTAGAAGCTTCCAAGTGATGTCAGTGGGGCTCTTTGGGAAACTACACTCTGGGTGTGGAAGCCCCAGGCAACCCCACCTGTGCCTCCCACCAGCCGTCAAAGCCTCTCCTTCTGAAACCCCTATTGTGGGGATGTCTGATGGGGGCCGAGGGGCAGCAGATGGCATGTGCCCTTTCTTGAGCCAACACTTCTTGCTTTTTCACAAAAGCCTCTTCCCTCGGCACCATAATTCCCTCTTTTATTTACATCTTGTTTGTTCTCATGCCTCTTGCTTTCTCCCAAGGGCCCATCAGTATAGCTAGGACACGTAAGACTGATAGGCAGTTGGGATTTTGTTCCATCTTGGTATAATGCGATTCCCCTGAGAAGGCTGAAATTATCTCCCTTGACCCCCATGCATCTTTTATCTCTCGCAGCTTTCTACTTGATGCTTCTCCTGTAATCCCTGATGTTATTGTATAGTTAGGGGGAGAGGGAATGTGGGGTAGAGGAGGAGGGGGCCTGAAGTCTCTCTCTCTCTCTCTCTCATACACACACACACACACACACACACACACACACACAACTTCTATGCTCTGCAAGGAACTTCCAAGAGTCAAGTTCCTTTCTGGGCCTTGGTTTCTTCATACATATACTACAGGGTCGAGCTGGCAAATCCTTGAAGGTTCCTCTACCTTCAACATTCTCTGAGTTTAATATATCAACCAGCGTATTTTAGTTTCTCCCTACAAAATCTGGGGCCTTGACTTTCCATCCAACTCCACCCCATGCTTCCGTGTGTCTTTTGAGTGATCTTGTATCTTTTCTGAGCCTTCGTGCCCTTGTTTACAGGTTGGGAGAGAAGGAGAGTCACCTGATCTGGGCAAGTTAGGGCATAAATAGGGCCCTGGATGTACAGGTGCCTGGCATAGTTCTTGGCCAAATAAGTTTCTGAGTCAGCTCGAGCTGTCATAACAAAATGCAAGTGCTAGCAGATTCCGTATTGGGTGAGGATCCTCTTTCTGGCTTTCAAGCTGCCGCCGTGTCATTGCGTGCTCACCTGACCTCCTCTTTGTGTGTGACTGGAGGGCGAGAGAGCTCTGGTCTCTCTTCCTTTTCTTGTAAGGACACTAATCCCATTGTCGGGGCTCTGCCCTCACGACCTCATCTAAACCTAACAACTTTCCAGAAACCTCACCATCGCATTGGGGGGTTAGGGCTTCAACATACAAATTTGGGGGGGGGCACAAACCTTTAGTCCACAACAATAAGGGCTGGTCAATGTGGCTGAATTGGTTAGTTCATCTGGGGAGAATGAACAGATTGCCCACTGTGTGTGGGGAGTAGTGAAGTAGCACCCCAAAGTGTGGGGAGGATTGGCCCCTGTGCCAGTCAGCTGGCACAGAGATTTTTGAGTAAAGGATGGGAGGTGGTGGCTTAGCAGGAGACCAGGGAGAGCAGATTCTAGGATGTGAAGGAGAAATAAAGCAGAGGGGTGGAAGCGGGGAGAACATGCCTGGAATCCCCAAGTAATTCGAGTAGGCATTGTCTGGAGGCCCCAGAACATTTCCTAAGCCCCCAACCAACACCGAGAAGGTGCGTCTGCCGGGAGACAGCAGCAGGAGGGGAAAGGGTCTGGGGGTGTCAGTGCCCGACGTGGGAGCTCTGAAAGGCAGAGGTCTCGGACTTCTGATGGGGTGGGGTTGAAGGCAAGGAAGCCCAGAGACAACTTGCGTGGCTCTTTCAGAGTCTTCACCATTCTGGCTGGGAGTCTGGGAACTGCTGGGGCGTGTGCAGGGGAGGGCAGCGTGATAAGGGATTTCATCCTGAGAGCACTGGGTGTGAGTAGCGATGGCAGTGACGCCACCCTAAGTGAGTGTCACAAAAACATGGGCAAGGGGCTGGAATCGGGTACCCTCGTTAGTGTCATTTTTGTTAAAATTTCAAGGTTCCATCTAGGTGTCATTTTAAAACTCTGTTGGAAAAAAAATACCATACGTTGATCACTATTAGTTATGGGTAACTATGGTGCCTTTGATTCTGCTGTATTAGTGCCCCAGGTGAGTCATGCAAAGCATATTTGAGACTCAGCTGTTCATCTGGAAGTGAAGGGTGATGTTTGTGGTCTTGGTGGGCACGTTCACCTGAGTGTTAAATGAGTCCCAAGATCGCTCATGAAATAAAGTAATACAGGGGGCGCCTGGGTGGCTCAGTCGGTTAAGTATCGACTTCAGCTCAGGTCATCTTGCAGTTCATGGGTTTGAGCCCCGCATTGGGCTTCGTGCTGACAGCTAGCTCAGAGCCTGGAGCCTGTTTCAGTCTGTGTCTCCCTCTTTCTCTCTGACCCTCCGCTGCTTACGCTGTCTCTCTCTCTCTCTTTCTCTCAGAATAAATAAAACATNGGGGTTAGTTCCATTTAGGGAGTAATTCCTGTAGCTTTTCTTCAGGCATTATTGACCCTGAGGAACTCTCCGGGAAAGAGAAGGGACAGGGGCGCCTCGATGGCTCAGTTTATTAAGCCATTGACTTTTGGTGTCAGCTCAGGTGATGATCTCACCATGGGTTTGAGCCCCCAGTCTGGCTCTGTGCTGACAACGCACAGCCTGCTTGGGATTCTCTCTCTCCCGCTCTCTCTCTGCCCCTCCCATGGTCACTCTTTTCCTCCCTCTCAAAGTAAATAAATAAATAAATAAAATATAGAGAGAAAAGGGGCAAATCTCTGAGTCACCTATTAAAATCCCAAAGGTCTCTCTAGAGACCCATTTGGAGCGGTTGCTTTGGATCAGCCTGTACAGTGCTCGGCAGGCTGACTCTCCCAGGGGCTCTGAAGGCCCAAATGTGACCAGCAAGTTGGTTTTTATAACCAATTTACAGCCTTAAGGAGAAGCAGCTTAAGCGGGCCCCACCTGCCCCCCAAGGCCCTGNCAATCTCGGCGACCGCGGCTGCAGGGGGAGCCCGCGCTCCGCCGCCCCGCGAGGCTGTCGCGTGGTGAGGAGGAGCCGGGCCGGCGAGAGGGAGAGGCTGAGGGGAGGAGCAGGGAGGCGGCCTCGGGGCAAAGGAGTGCAGGGGGCCTCCGCGGCTCCGGAAGAGGGACGGTCGAGCTGGGACCGAGGGCTCCAGGGTGGGCTGGGCACGGCAGGGCAGGGGAGTGCAGGGGAGGAGGGAGGGTAGGGCTGGCGGATGCCGAGGGGGCGCGCTGAGGCTGGGCGCGGGGGGCCCGGCAGTGGGTGCTGGAGAGCGCCGGGGCCGATAGGCAGCGGGCTCTGAACCCCGACTCCCGCGGAGGTGGGAGCGGACGTGGGGCAGCCCGATCTGCTGCTCCTTCCGAAGGGAGGAAGGGCTCCGGGGTGGGAGGAATGGGGTCGCGGACGAGGCCCGCCGGGCTCCGGAGGCTGGACGCCGGGATGGGCTGCCCTCGGCGTCCGATCCTCAGCAGTGCTGCCTTGGTGGGCTGGGCCCCGGGCTCCGGTTGGCTGCGGGCTGGGCGTTTCCCCGGGTGTCTACCTGGGGGGCTCGCTTCGTGGGAGGCTGGGCCCAGATTGGTTTGCTCAGTTGTGGGCGGGAAGCCCAGGGCCAGCAGGGTTCTGATTCGCTGGCTCGGGTGCTGGGGGCGGAGTCTCCTCGCTGGGAGTGAAATCTGAGCTCTCAAAGGAGGGAGAGAACCATTTCTTGGCTGCTCTAGCGACTCGGGGCGGGCAGACGCGACAGTTTAAAGCTTTGGAAGTAAACAAACCTGGTTCCCTTTTGCAGAGGGGAGGCCCCGTAAGGACAGCTGGAAGAGGAAGATGCCGAGTACAGACCTTCTGATGTTGGTGAGCTTTCCCAGACATCCCCTTTGTTACAAGTCGCATGTCCCTTAAGTTTTGTTTTTAGTCCAATGGATCTGAGTGTGTAACTCTCAGTTCTGATGCTTGCTTTGAGTAGCTGAGCGTTTCTGCTACGTGTATTTTGGGTTTAATATTTGAGACGGGTAAGGATACATGACTGAATTAAATATATGAATATATTTGTATTTAATGAAGATGAGGACTCTTTTACAGAATTCTTGCAATTTATTTTAATCTCTCCCTTCCCATACTACCAGAGCAGTTTTCAAACTTGTATTAAATTTTGTTTGGGTCTGCCATATATTCGCTTATAAGTGTTTGTCTCTTATAAATGTTACGATTCCTGGGAAAGCAGGTATCCTGTCTTTTTAAAAGATGAATAAACAGTTGTCACAGTGCTCTGTGTATAGTAGGTGCTTGACAAATGCTTGTTGAGTTAAGCCCAGTTCTTTTGCTGTTTTTTCCCCTCTCCAGATTTTCTGTGCTTTTTTTTTTTNTAACCGAGCAGGGAGAATAGTATTGCCAAATGAATGTTTACCAAAGTGAGGTTTTATTCTTGGGACCTTTATGGTTCCATAGAGGCTCTTTATTGTGAGAATTTTAGGGAGCCTGTAGTTTTTCAGTAGTTATATAGAAAAAGGAACATTTCATTGAAAAAAATTTTTTAAATTTTATTTTTGATAGAACATAAGGCGGAGGGGGGGAGAGGGCGGGCAGGGAGAGAAAAGAGAGAAAGAGGGAGACACAGAATCTGAAGCAGTCTCCAGGCTCCGAGCTGTCGGCACAGAGCCCCATGTGGGGCTCCAACCCACAGACCATAAGATCATGACCTGAAGTCGGTCGTCCAACCGACCCAGCCACCCAGGCGCCCTGAACATTTCGTTTTTATTAAGCTACTTCTCTGAGTCTGAGGTTTCTTTGTGCAAAAACATTGATTTAAAAACCATTCCTTTCTTTTTTTACCTCACTATCACAGAGAGTTAGTTGCTATCATTGGGAATTTGGCTAAAACGAGTGTGTGTGTGTGTGTGTGTGTGTGTGTGTGTGCGCGCGCGCGCGCGCGCGCGCACGCGCGCCTAGTGCTGACTTTCTGTAGTGGCAAAACCTATCAGTTCAGTGGGAAGGAAAGAGGGAAACTTAGTTGTGATTAGTTCTGGTCTGAGGCAGAGAGCAAGGATGATTTTAAAGACACAGATAAATATTTGGCTTATCCACAGATCCTGATGCCGAGTTCACCCAAAATAGTTTCTTGCCTCAACTTTCATGGAATGTCAGTGGATAATAAATTGCCTTATGTGATTTTAAATTATTATTCCAAGAGCCATAGGTTAGGAAAATTGGAAACTGCAAATAAGTAAAAGGAAGCAACTCCCAATACTTCCACTACTAGGAAACAATCGCAGTTAGCACCTTGGATGGTTAATGCACAATGATTTGTAACAATTGACAATTTGTTTCTCTTCCTACAGATCGGTATCTTTATGTCAATTAGGATTTCTGGGTGCCAGTAGGATATACCTTCGTGCCCAGAGATGTGCTTCTTGGGCCTGTGGCTCTCTTTAGCAGTGCTTTTATTCCGAATATTAACTTTGGAATCAGTTTTGTTTTTTAAAGATTTCTGTAGAAAGCACCATTACTTTTCATTTTCCTCATTTGACGATCTAGAACATTTAGGGTGTTGCTTTGCTTCTTGGTGTAAAGAATTAATTTATATGGATAATGACTGGCCTTCAAGAGTCCTCACGCTCTGAAGATACTGCACATGGTTCTTGAGGGGCTTTCTCTGGAGAAGTTGTTTTTCCTTCCTTTTTTTTTTTTTTTTTTTTTGGTTATTCATTCTTTGCTTGTGCTGTGCTGAAGAATCAGTGGCCAGGGCCGGGTGTTCACTGGAGGCATTAAACCATCATTATCTTTGTTCTTTAGTTACTTTGTATGAAGCATGAGACTTGTTCTGGGCCCTCTAACTGAGAAGAAAGGACCCCAGTTAATAAAAAATGGCCTCCATGCAGGGCAGCGTATTATAGAACCTCAGAACCTCAGAATTAGAAGTCGTCTCGGAGGCCATATGATGCAACTTCTTACTTATGTTGTGCTTGGATCCTTTTTTGAGCATCTCTGATAAATGGTGTCCAGTCACCCATCTTTTCTGCTGGAGGAGCAAGATGGACATAAGCTAGGAGATCATATACAGTGGATCCAGAAGTCATAGAAGCCTGATAGTTAACACTTATTGAGCAGCTGTTACATGTTAGGTGCAGAAATAGAGACTCTGCATATTCATTTAATTTGCACAGTAACCCTTTGATAAATATGCTAGCATCCTTTTGCAGGTGAAAAACTAGGCTTAGGGAGGGTACCGCAGCGATGAAATGCCTTAACCACAGCTAGTCTTTACCTCCCTCCTTACCTGCTTTGTGATGCTGCCTCCAGGCCACATTCCCCATAAGGGACAGAGGTTGCTGAGCTTTGTGACTGATGGGAGGGGGTTTGTTTGTGTGTGTGTGTTAAGGGGGGGGTTGCTGAGTAGGATAGCTGTGCCCTCTAAGGGAGCACTTTGGAAGCGAGTGCTTTTGTTTTCTAGTGCCATCTTGTCAGAAAATACTTTTCTTTTTTTTTTTTTAAATACAGGTTGTTTATTTTCTCTCACCTTGCCGTTAGGGCACTATATTGAAAGTTTAAAAGTTATATTCGTGTAACTGTAATGCTGCAGTCTTTGAATTTTATTTCAGAGTAGTAAAGGGCATACCAAGTATTTGTTATGAAGAGAGGGCGCTGGGTTTGGTAGGGCTGGAGACTTCTGCATGGACAGGATCCTGCGACCCTAAAGCAGGAAGATGAACGGAGTCCGTACATGACCGACTTTGTATTCCGACCACAGAGCTCCGGCCAACGGCCCTTGATTCTGCCCTCTTTTGATAAGGGCGGTTTGCCTGCCTTCTCCCACTTGCTTACTTATGACATGTCATGGGCTGTAATACTTCCCACCTGCTCTCACAGAGAGTAAGAGGGGGGAGAGTATCCATCTGACACTTGCGATGCTTTCAGAAGAATTTCAGGTCCAGGAATTTTTTTAGCATTTTTTCTCCCCGTTGGCAACCATTCTTTTCATCCATGTTCTCCTCCTTCCTAGTGCCAGGGAATGGCATTGCTTTGCAAGTTGTCAGATACTCCTGGCTTTTAAGAACAGCCTACTTTCTGAAGGTAAATTGGTTCCTCAGGTGGCTTTTCGCTTTCCCATCCGGTGAATCATACACAGCATGATAATGCTGGGTGCAGTTCAAGTGATAGTTTATCTAGGGCCAAGGTCCTCAGCCAAGGTTGATTTTGTCCCCCCAGGAACATTACCTTAGCATCTGGGTAGCCTGTGGATTCATCCAGATAGGGGACTGAGTCTTGTCTCAGAGTTTAATGGGCCTGCTATGGTGTTACTTAGGGATATTTTGCCCGGAGATGGTGTCCTGCTTTGGAATATGTGTATTGGATGACATACAGCATAGTCTGTAACGGAGTAAAATTTTAAGAAATGCTCTCCTCTGCAATATTTTTGCAGCACTCTCTTGATTTGGAAACAGTATGCCTGTCTCAGCTTTGTGTTTTGGGTTCAGATGGAATGTTCCAGACCTTAGAGCTTTATCTTTGAGCCTTGAATCTTTTTCAGGCATGCTTTCTTTTTGAATGTCAGATAGAATTTGAGCAAAAAACCGAAAACTTGACACTAAAAGCTCATTTGTGGTATTTGAATCTGGTGTCCTGTTTGTAGGATTGTCTAGAAGAAAGGGAAAATTCATCGGGACCTTTAAACTTTTGTTGACAATTCGAGTGGCCCTCACTGTACTTGGCATTGCTCCAATCTTACTAGTAAAGCAAAACTTTCATAACAAGTTTGATCATTTCTCCAGCTATTGGTCTAAAGGAGGGAGGGCTTCTAAATAGAAGAACCTCACATCCCAGTTTTTTGGCTTGGCTTTGCCATCTGGGAGTCAGGAACTTTTAGTAACGTTTGCTTTCTTAACTAGGCTTTGCCCAATGCCCTGTTAATACAATAGTGCACGTTGGTGGCACAATCGGCCATCGTCTTGGGATTCAGAATTTTCTCCAGGGAATTGATTTCTAGTGAATCAGTCCATATGTGGCAACATACAGAACAGAATTACTGCGAGAAAAACCATGCCGTGGGGTGAGAGGAAGTAGGAGGCATCGGGAAGATGGAGTAGTGCAGGCTGAGTCGTTGGTTGAATATATCCGTTCTCTCCCGGCAGCCTCCAGTAGTGGGGCTGAGGGCATGAGAGGACTGTTTACAAAACTGGGCAGAGTTGAGGAAGACCGGTAGTGGTTGGTGACACACCTCAGGGCTGACAGCCGGCAGGCATCACTGTTAGGCCTGAAGGGGCAAAGATACAGCAGTTTCTGGAACCTTGAGAGTGGCCTGTAGCCCGGCAGGAAGGGAATCGAGGGGAATCAGTACCTCAGACTCTGTCTTTTCCCACCCTCTCTGATCGCATGCTGGAGCCTTTCGCCGGGCCAGACTCAACCGGAAAGGGAGCCTGAGTGATTTACTTCATGCAGGGCAGCCCTGTGAGGCACACAGTGGTGAGGAGGTTGGGTTGAGGGGGTAGAGGAGCCAAGGGAGGCTAGCCAGTGTGCTAAAGTTGAAGGCAAGTTAGTTTCGAAAGGCGCAAGCGAGAAGATACCTTGTTAGCAGAGTCTGGCAGAATGGAGAGGACATGGAATGTTCTAGAGAAGGAACGCTCTCACCGATAACAGAAGGACAGATTCAGAGGCAAAGTGTCACCACGGCTTTGGCAAGGCCGGAGCTGCTTTCTTCCAGGGGTAGCCTCAGAATCTTAATTGCCTCAAAGGCTTTTAGAAATCCTGCAGGCCACTTCCCTTGTTGTGTGGAAACCCTTCCCCCAGGCCCTGCCAGAGCCTGTGCGGGCTGCTTGCTCTGGGAGCTCTCTCCATTGTTGGGCAACTTGCATTGTTAGAAAGGTTGTCATTTGTCCAGATCACTGAGCACCTCCATTCGGGTTAGGTTTGCCTGTTTATGAGAGAAAAAACTGAAGAAACAGATTTTAATTAAAAAAATTTTTTTAACATTTATTTATTATTGAGAGACAGAGAGACACAGGGCATGAGCATGGGAGGGGCAGCGAGAGGGGGAGACACAGAATTCTAAGCAGCCTCCAGGCTCCGAGCTGTCAGCACAGAGCCTGATGCGGGGCTCGAACTCATGAAGTGTAAGAACATGACCTGAGCTGAAGTCGGACGCTTAACTGACTGAGCCACCCAGATGCCCCAGAAATAGAGATTTTTAAAAGGTAGAAATAGGCTTCTCTAAAGTAAGAGGAACCCAGAGTAGACAGTTCCTGCGGATGTGGCCCCTTCGTAGGTTTTTGAGCAGGCCCTACGCACACAGTGTATCCCTCCTAGTCCAGGATAGCCGTGCTCAGCTTGAGCTCTCAAGTTCACGTTTTCTCAGGGAGGAAGAAGAAAGGCAGGAAGATGGGCTCGCCCCGCTTTTTAGTCAAAGATGTTTTCACATAGAACTTAGTGTACATCCACAAGCCTGCATACAGCACATAGCTACCTTTTAAAGAGTAATAAAGTAGTCGTAACATCTATGTCCCAGGCTAAAAAATAGAACATTTGGGGCACCTGGGTGGCTCACCTGGCTAAGCGTCTGACTTCAGCTCAGGTCATGATCTCATGGTTCATGAGTTTGAGCCCCGCATTGCGCTCTGTCCTGACAGCACATTGCCTGCTTCAGATCCTCTGTCCCCTGCTCTCTCTGACCCTCCCCCACTCATGCTCACTCTCTTTGTCTCTCAAAAATAAATAAACATTAAAAAAAACCTTTAGGACATTTACCTCAAATCCCTGATGACATCTCCTTTCCTCCCCTCTAGGGAGAACTATCCTGATTTTTGGAATAATTATTCTCTTGCTGAGTTAAAGAAAAAAAATAAAAGTGTTACCATCCATGTATATGTCCCCTAAGTTTAGTTTTGTTCATTTTTTAACTTGCTATAAATTGATTTATATGTATTTTTGGTGATTTCCTATGTTGCTCGGTGTTTGCGAGACTCCTCCATGTTGGTGCATGCAGTTTATTGGTTTTAGGTCCTTGGTGTTCACTGTTGCATAATATTTCACTGTATCACTGCCACAGATTATCTGTTCCGTGACGGTGGGCACTTGGGTGACTTCCAGTTTGAGGCTTTTTTGAACGTTACTGTTAGGAACTTTCTTGTATGTGATAGGGGGCAAAAGCGTAAGTTTCTCTGGGATTGAGCCATGGTAGTGAAACTGCGCCCTTGTGACTTCCCTAGATAATAATGGCAGACCTTTCAGAAGAAACTGCAACAGTTTATCCTCCTAGCAACAGTTCAGGAAAGTTCTTGTTACTACACAGCTGGACAAACCTGGTATTTACAAGGCTTTTTATTTTCTGTTAGTAGGTAGGGGTGAAATTGATTTCCATGTGCATTCCCCTGATGACTAGTGAGGTTGAGTGTCCTGTTTTCAATGTGTATTGACTATTTGGAGTTCCTGTTTGGCGGGTGCCTCTTCCAGGCTTACGCTTTATCAATGATTTGTTTCTCCTTGTAGTTCTATTAGATTTTGCTGTGTATATTTTGAGATTTTGTTTCCGGGTGCATATAGATTTAAAATCGTTACATCTTACCTAGTAAGTTGTGCTTTTTATCCAGTCGTGCTCTTTGAGTTCATATAACACAGCTGTGTGAGCTTTTTGTCATGAAATGGACAGATCGTAAATGTTTGAAGGAATGGCCTGCCTGTTGTATACGCAGAAACTGCCAAACAGTCTTCCCCTAGTCCATTCTTCTGGCACGTTGTTATTCATGTGTCTTATTATCCCATGAAGTGGAGGAAGCACTTTTTTTTTTAAAATATTTTTATTTATTTGTAGGAGAGAGAGAGAGACAGCGTGAGCAGGGGAGGGTCAGAGAGAGAGGGAGTCACAGACTGAAACAGGCTCCAGGCTCTGAGCTGGCAGTCAGCACAGAGCCCGACGTGGGGCTCGAACCCACGAACCGCGAGATCATGACCTAAGCGAAAGTCGGACGCTCAACCGACTAAGCCACCCAGGCGCCCCAAGAAAGCACTTTTGAATTTAAGAAAAGAAGTAAGGAAGGGGGCGCCTGGGTGGTTCAGTCAGTTAAGTGTCTGAATTCGACTCAGGTCATCATCTCACGGTTTGTGGGTTTGAGCCCCACGTCGGGCTCTGTGCTGACAGCTCAGAGCCTGGAGCCTGCTTTGGATTCTGTGTGTGTGTTTCACTCTGTGCCCCCACCCCCTTCCCTCTCCCTCTCTCTCTCTGCTCTCTCTCTCTCTCTCAAAAATAAGTAAACATTAAAAAAAATAATGAAAGAAGTAGAGTTTTGGGACACCTGGGTGGTTAAGCACTGGACTCTTGATCTCACCTCAGGTCATGATCTCATGGTTCTTGAGTTCGAGGTCTGTGTTGGGCTCTGCGCTGACAGCATGGAGCCTGCTTAGAATTTTCTTTCTCCCCCTCTCTCTGCCCCTACCCCACTCGTGCAGTCTCTCTCTCTCAAGGTAACTAAACTTAAAAAGAAAAAGCATAAAAAAAGGTTTTTTTGAGGTATAACTTGCATACAGTAAAGGGCACAGATCTTTACTGTACAGGTCAGTTATATTTGCATATGAGTACGCTGTACTCACTGCCCAGGTACAAAGAATGGCCAGCATGTCAACAAGTTCCTCCCCTTTGGTACCCACCAGAGGTTATCATTCTTCTCACTGTAGATTAGTGTGGCTGATTTTCGAACTTCGTATAAATGGAAACATACAGTACCTTCTATTTTGTGAGTATCCTTTTTGTTGAATCTGTGAGATTCAGCCATGCCCTTATGTAGCAATAGTATTAAAAGTCATGGCTGTGTAGGTTCACAGTGTATACTATACCACTGTGTATTCATTCTGTAGTTGATGAACATTTCTGTTTCTGGTTTTGACCGTTTTGAATGACACTTCTACATTCTTGAACATGTCTTTTGGTAAACATAGACTTGCCAGGTCATGAGGCACACTGCCAGCCAGGTTTCCCAAGTGGCCATCTGATTTACACTCCCCCAAGGTTTTCTTTTTTTTTTTTTTTTAAATTTTTTTAACGTTTTTTTTTATTTATGTCTAGGAGAGAGAGAGAGACAGTGTGAGCAGGGGAGGGTCAGAGAGAGAGGGAGTCACAGACTCTGAAACAGGCTCCAGGCTCTGAGCTGGCAGTCAGCACAGAACCCGACGCGGGGCTCGAATCCACGAACGGCGAGATCATGACCTAAGCGAAAGTCGGACGCTTAACCGACTAAGCCACCCAGGCGCCCCTCCCCCAAGGTTTTCTTAATAGATAACTTTTGCATTTAGCTCTCCAGCAGCAAATCTTAAATTTCTGTTACCTGTGCACCACACGTGGGAGACACCATGGAAAACTCTCTCCTGAAGTAGATTAGGCACTTTTAAAGTGTGAAATGGCCTCCCTTTTCTGTAATTTCCCCGGAGAGCAAAAGCCTACTGCATTCTTATTTATCTCTTCTATCATTATTCATGAACATTCGATGGAAGGAGAGCAGAATTTTCTATTAAGAGCAGAGGTTTAGATTTGTGAAACCCCATCTGTAGCAGTTACTTTGAAGGTAAAATCATAGTGCCTTGGAACTCTTTGGAATCTGGGTGGTAGGTTTGCGCTTTGTGCTCTATATTGGGGAGCCCTTCTTTTCTGGAGACTTTTTCTGAAGGCAGTTAAATGGACTCCTTTGAAATGCATTTTGGCAGATGGATCTAAAAATGGATATATCAGTCCTGTCTTGAGTTCCAGTGTTACTGGTGCTGAGACAGTTGAGGCAAATAGCGAATCCTGTTGTCAGACTCTAAGAGGAAGGACCAGAGGACAAATAGAAGAACGCCACAGGGGACCAGCTCCTTGGCCAGCTGTGTTGCAGTTGAAGGCCCAGGATGGGATTACCCATTACCCAGCCCTTTGTGATAAGCTTGTAATTTCAGCTGCTTCCCCAAGACTCATACCTACAGCAAATCAGCATCAGTCTGTCTAGATGCCTGAAATCAGCCTGATGATCTGTAAACATAAGTGGGTAACCGGTTTAATCTTGTTTTGTAAGTAAGAGGACACTTGTAACCTTCTGATTGAATTAGATAGTGGAAGGCCGGGATTTGATATAACATCTGTCTTAATATATTGAGGAGCAGCTCACTAGTAGCCTGTAATTTATTACCGTCCTCTGTAAGAAAACACAATGTAGGCATGGGAATCAAACCACTTAGGGCCTCTCCCAGCTCTACCTGTGGGACCATGGCTCAGGACACTGCAGAGGTGGCTTGTCTTTGCTGCTTACTGAAAAAGAAGGTGGGATGTTTCTTCTCGGAGATTCAGATTCCTCCGATACTTAGTGTTTATTATCTGCAGTTGCTTTATTACCTTGGTGCACTGAATACTCACAGCAGCCCTGTGAGTAGATAGACAGGGGTATCTTTCTTGTCTGGTGAACTTTTTGTTGAATTATAGCAATGGAATCTGTTTTTGCAGATGAGCAAAATCCCGCTGCATTGAGGCTCAGTGATGTGCCAGAGGCCACACAGAGCTAAAATTAGAGTAGAAGCCTCTGATTACCACCCCAGACTTCCCAGGGCACCATACTGCCTGCACAACACTAGTAATGGATGCTCAGTGAGCCCACGGAAGTTGTGGTGAGTGTCAGTTCAGGATGACACTCAGAGGTGGCTGTCCCTTTCACACACCCCGGGTAGTGGCTAGAGTGTGTGTTAATGAGCTGCCAAAGGAGAAAGTGTTTTTTTTATTTTTTAAATCTCTTCTAAAAATGTAACAGCTAATAATCCTGTTTATAACCTCGTAAAAATACCTACCATTAGATAATAGTGATCCTTTCCATCTAGTTTGTATCTAAGTTCTAAATTAGTTTTAGATAGCTAGGATTGCTTTCATTTGGAGTTCAAAGTTTATTCTCTGCTTCTGGAATTGCAGAATTTCTGCTGGGTTTTGGTCCAGATGGGAACTTGTTTTCAGAAAGGCCTTTGGGTTTTTGGGGGTTTTTTGGTTTTTTGGTTTTTGGTTTTTCTTTTCTTTTTTTTTTTTTTTAAAGAAAGCCTGTGACTCTTAGGTGGTTGGTCTTAGCCACATTTCGGAGACAGAGATGGACCTGCTGGGTCACAATGCCTTTTTTTTTTTTTGAAGTGTACGTTTCATGGATTTTTATCACATTCTCACATTTGCGCAGCCCTCCCCGCAGTGTCAAAACATTTTCAGAAGAAACCCCCAGCTGTAGCACTTACTGCCTTATGTCGTCCTGGCCCCTGGCCCTAGCTGCCACCACACATTTCCTTGTTCAGAGCGCTGCGTGCCACTGGAATCCTACAAAATCTGGTCTTTTGTGATCAGCTCTTCCACTTGGCATGGTGTTTCAAAGGTTCATCCCTGTTGTAACATGGATCAGAACGTCATTCCTTTTTAGTGCTAAGGCTTTTCCTGGAGAATTTGAAGTAATGGATACTTCACCCACAGGGAACACAGGAATATTGGGTTTACTTTACATATAATAGGGTACCTCTGTGATTCATATTAAAGAGGGGGTCATTAACCTGGGAAAGATGCACCCCAGTGATGGCTTTCAGGATGTCCTGAGCTCTTTGTCATTATCTTCATGTTCCCAAGCATTTTTTGGTGGGGTAGTTTGGGAACGAGAGTTTTTAGCTTTTGTTAAAAGATCATTTTCAGGGGGTGCCTGGGTGACTCAGATGGCTAAGCCTTCAACTCTTGATCTCAGCTCAGGTCTTTTTTTGTTTGTTTTGCTAAAAAAATTTTTTTTAATGTTTTATTTACTTTTGAGAGATAGAGAGTCTGTGTGTGTGTGTGTGGGTGCTCATGGGAGGGGCAAAGAGAGAGGGAGACACAGAATCCAAAGCAGGCTCCAGGCTCTGAGCTGTCAGCACAGAGCCCGACGTGGAGCTCGAACTCACAAGTTGTGAGATGATGACCTGAGCCAAGTCCGACGCTTAACTGGCTGAGTCACCCAGGTGCCCCTCTCAGGTCTTGATCTCAGAGTCATGAGTTCAAGCTCCATGTTGAGCTCCATGCTAAATGGGGAGCCTACTTAAAAAAAAAAAAAAAAAGATAACTTCAAAGAAAGGTAAAAATCATGACACTGATACAAATAGAAAATGAACACACATTGAAATTTTTACTTTGCCTACAGTGAGGAAACCAGGCAGGTGTTCTAACCAGTTTGAAGGAAAGGTCCAAAGAACAGGCACATTTATAGATTAGGAACACTAAAATGAGTACACAAACACCACCCAGACTGTTTTCTTATAGTGGAGAGGGAAGTCACTTGAACCTTGTGGCAGGTTTTATGTGTTTATAGATGAAGAGTAGTTTGCATTGCCGTAATTATTTACAGCTTCTAGAGTTGTAAAATAACTTCCTTAGAATCAGAATCTGGTAATTAGACAATTACCAGATGTATAATTTTCCATCAGATTCACACATTTTCTTCTGTACTTTCAACAGATTATCAAAAAAGTTTGAAACTTTCAAATGTTAATTTTTTAATGTTTGTTTTTGAGAGACAAAGACAGAGCATGAGAGGGGGAGGGACAGAGAGAGAAGGAGATACAGAATCCTAAGCAGGCTCCAAGCTCTGAGCTGTCAGCACAGAGCCCTACGTGGGGCTCAAACCCACAAACCATATCATGACCTGAGCCAAAGTGGGACACTTAACCGACTGAGCCACCCAGGTGCCCCTCAAATGTTAATTTTAAATTTAGTGTCTTATAGCAGTTTAAAGAAATAGCACCTTTGTAACTATATTTTGAAGGCTGACTTTCCAAAGGGTGTTTTATCTCAGTTGAGGGCCAGTCAGAGACCCAGGGATTGGTCTCTGGTTGTGCTTTTGAATAATAGAAAGGAGTAGACTTGGCAACTAACTTAGGTTCCACTTCTGGCCTATACTCAGTGTTTCTTATCTCCAATGGCAGCAGGACTATCGACACGGAGATTTCTAGAAATATAATCTGGAAATTCTAGGTGTCCTCACTCAGGGACAAAGGGAGATAATCCTGTTAGTAAACTAAGTCTGGGAAGAGAGAAGCCCTTCTGACTTCTTTCCCAACTGAGGTAGACTCAGGGAAGGCAAGACATCCCCTATATGTGTATAGAGTATGGGATTATTTCTGCTGGCCCTTGCTTGTAATCTAAGGAGTTCCCATTTGTAGTGCTCAGAGGATAGTGAACTCCTTTTGTACTCTGAAGGTGACTTCTGTGCATGTGCACATGCAGCCACTTACCATGAGAGACTGGGAGTTAAGGCCGTCAAGTTCAAGGAGTACCTTCGCCCACATCTTACCGCCTTACCTTTGGGTGAGAATCTGTTTAGCAAGGAAACCCATAATTGCTCACACCTCAACATCCCTCAGCCTGTTCCTCTGCTTACTGAGCTTGGTTTTCTGAGTTTTAGCATTCTCTCCTAGTTTAAGCTCCTCGGGGTGCCTTCCTTGATGCATTGCAGGAGACAGGGGCTCCGGATCCTTAGTTGACAGACTCCATACCCCTCTTCACTTGATGCCTTGTCCTGACCACGAGTAAATAAATCAAAAATTGATGCACCCATTTGGCAGTGTTTAGGGCTGTCAGCTTCTGTGAGCTCAGAAGCTTTGATTTTCCATGAGTACACTTCTGATGGCTTGAGAACATTGCCGATCAGTCTCCTTTCTGAGGCCAAGATTGTGTCTCAGTGATGGTAAGGTGCTTTGCCTGAATATTCTAGGGCCACGTGTACAGCAGTCAGACCTGGGAGATGTTTGTGGAATAGTACCAAGCATGTACCTCTGACTTGCAGCGTGCCTGGAAGGGAAAACGTGGACTGTTCGGCTTGTTGAGGTGAACAGATACTAGGTCTCTTGTTTCACATAGTGGAATTTTGAAGGAAGTATATGGTTTGCTCTTTACCTACTAAGAAATGATGATTCAGTCCCTTCAAACATTTACCTGTATTTGGTTTCACTGGGCAGTTCTTCTTTAATGACCCAAGGGAGATTTTCCTTTGGGCTTGTGATCTGGTTTTGCTGATAAACAATGCCTTTTAAGGCTCTAAAAACAATAGTGTTTTCTTACCTGTTAACTTGGTGCTTTGAAGTTCTGTGGAATGTGATATGAAAGAGAATCATTTAATTAGCTTCGTTTTCTGTGTTTTTAGGGCAGAAGTGGAGTACGAATCACTACATTAACTCTTTGGGGTCTTGTGTACTTTGACTTCACTCCTTAACCTTAGTCCCGGGCTTTAGAGTACCATCTGATCGTAGGATATTAAGGCAGTAGGTGAACTGAGTAAATCAGGTTTTTCTTTTCCTCAGCAGCCCATTCCTGCTTTAAAGCTTGGATTTCTGGCTCTTTGGGGAAAACTATTGAGTGGTGGAGTGTGTAGTTGTATTAGATGTGAAGAAAGTGGAAGGAAGAGGAAAAAGAGTCCCTTTTCTTCTGCAGCATTGCAGGGTGGGAGGTTTTGGTTTTCATTAGTATTTGGCTTAAGAATAGTTCTTAGCCAGGGCCAGGTGACGTGGCCTTGTGGATTGACATGGCTGTGCCCCGCTAACACTTACAGGGGTGCTTGGGGATGTCTTTGACCCTCATCTAAAAGATGGAGAGCTGCTGAGTTTGGTGACTGAGTCTCAGTAATATGTTTAGTCAATTATTGGGTGAGTCTTCTACACAAGAAGGGGGTGGGGAAGCCGTGTGACTTTTGGGCTCTGATGTCTTCATCTGTGAGGGATGGAAAAGTGGTCACGTACTGGTCTTTAACCTATTGGCCCTGGTGACCTATGAGATGATGTATCCTGTGAGTTCATCTTAACGGTGCTGGCGTGTGCAAGCTGGCTGGTTACAAGTACCAGCCATTCTGCTGGGCAGATTCAAGTTCGTGGGAGAGATGCAGGAGAGGGGAGGCGGGATCCTCCCTGAGGTCTTACAGAGCAGTCCTGAGTAGATGCAGAATTGTAATTACTTCACTTCAGTGGAATAAATAAATGTTGGGTTCCTACCATGTTAAAGGCGGCACAGGACACACAAAACCTATGTTGTTCGTATTCTGATCCGCGCTGGGTGCCCTGAGAGAGGTCACACAGGAAAGCAGTTACTTGATTATTCTCCCCGGACAGGGTCAAGTGCTTTGCCACTGGGACAGATTAACTCCGTGCAACTGGCCAGTGCAGGCTGGCCCTGACTGACTTGTGAGAGATGACCTGAATGGAGGCATACTGGGTATCTGGCATATTAGAAGTGCAAAAAAGTCACTGTGCTGTGACAGGAAGGGGAACCGTTTGCAGAAAAGTGGCTTTCCCAGAATCCTGATGTCACAGGGCCTCTGCGGTGATACCGTGAGGTGTCACTGGTGTGAGGTTCTCCTCCCGCGGGTGGTGGACTCACGCTCGAACCCAGGTCTGCGTGTGGCCAGCAGCCCTCATGTGCATGAGCAAGCACTTTGAGAGGCACAGGTCATTACTGGCGCCACAGGACACTAGGGAAGCTAGCTACCGGGCGCGTCAGCTTTGACCACAGAACCTTAGCCGACTCTGCTGGGTAATGATCAACTGGACACGATTGCCACATTTTCTTTGGCAGGGAATCTGTGTCGCTGTTCGGAAAACTATTAGTAGAGCCCATCAGTCTGACAGTGGGCATGTTTTTCTTTGATCTTCAGCCTGATTTTCTTCGATGTGGGAGGAGCAGGAAGGGGAACGCACGGTGGAATAACGTGTTGCTTCCTCTGCTGGGCCTCACAGCGTTTTGGTTTTCCTGAGGACTCTTCTTTTACGTCCAACTCCTCCAGCGAACGTCTAGATGCGCGTACTGTTGTGGAGCCCTGAGAGATGGTTCCAGACATCTTGGAATTCAGCTCCGAGCGTGAAGTCCTGTTTTAGTTCTGACTCTGCTACTTCATACTTCGCTGGAGAGCAAACTTAACCTTTCTGATTTTGCTTTTCACCACCTAGGAAGTGAAACTGTTCATTCTGTCTTTTTTTTTTTTTAAACATTTGTTTATTTTTGAGAGAGTGAAAAACCATGTACTCACACTTGCATGTGAGTGGGGGAGGGGCAGAGAGAGAGAGAGAGAGAGAGAGAGAATCCTAAGCAGGCTATACACTGTCAGCACAGAGCCCTAAGTGGGGTTTGAGCTCATGAACCCGTGAGATCATGACCCGAGCCGAAATCAGGAGTCGGACATTTCACTGGCTGAGCCACCCAGGAGCCCCAAAACTGTTCATTCTTAACCTAAGAACCTTGTGAGATTATGAAGTACAAATAAAATAATATGAAACCCATTGCAGATTTTAAGTTATATGAATATTACTAAGTATTCTCTACAAGTCAGTTAATGCCCTTAAGAGCTTTGCTCTTTTCTCTGCATGTTTATCATCACCCCTCTAGCCGTCTCTTCATTTATTCCCTCAGTGATCAGGTGGTCACCTAACCTTTGAGTTTGGAAGGGGAGAGAAAGTTTTAAGGGAAGCAAACAGGTGATCTCTCATCCTTCTAGAATAGCACCACGTGTATGGTAGGCGCTCGGAAAATCATTGCCAAGCAGCAGAAAGGTTCAGTAGCAGTAGGCATGTTGTGGTGGTGGTCGTGGTGCCCAGAGGCCTCCTCTGAAGGTAGGGGGTGTGGGAGGCAGCCCTAGGTGCCGCCGCAGCCCAGATGCCGTTGCTCTGGAACACAGCGAGTATAGATGGTTTGGCCTGTGAGGTGCTGGATTGTATTTGCATTAGCTCCGAGAAGGGAAGCATGGTCTGCGGTGGGCCTGGCGATGTCTGCCAGATGGCTTTTCTCTCACTTTTAGAATGTTTCTTCTGGTATAAGTTGGCAATGAAGAAATTTGCTGTGGAAAAAAATAACACTGTCTAATTGGTGGTTGATCAAGCGCAGTACTCATTCTCTAAGGAGTTTTTCGGGGGGCAGGGGTGTGAGTAGTGCCATGGTGGGAGTTTACTGCTGGAATCTTGTTCTCTTGAAGCCATTTAGGGACTGGAAGAGTGAGCAGTTGTTGGGAATCGATTTGCCTCCGGCAGGTACCACTAAGGAAGTCACTTCCGCATCTCTCTGCCTGTTGTTTTCAGCACATCATAATCCTGGCCTCACAGAAACGTGAAGAGAATAAATCATCAGTGTAAAAAGCACGGAGATTGCGTATGGTGCATAGTACCTCTGTGTTAACACCCTTCACTGCATCGCACAGCCGCCTTCTCTAATTAAAGAAGCCAGGAGTACAGTCACTGTGAGGCACTGCTTTTAAACCTGAATATCGTGATCCATTTAGAGGGATGCAGAGTCAATTCAATGGGTCAAACGTTTAAAAAAAGAAAGTAGAAATAACAAAAAAAAAAAAAAAGTGCATCACAGGTAATAAGGTGTTAGGTGTATTATTCTGGAAACTTTTGCTTTGGCTCCATATCTTTCTGTTGCTATGTGTATAGCTTGTCATAAAATATGTTTCTGTGCCTCTGTATTAGAACAGTTTGAAACCTCATGGTCTAACCAGTAACGTGCCCCAAATTGTCAGAATTTGTACACTTCCACTGTTTTGCATTTATGAAAGCGTCTTGCTCCTTTGACATGATTTGGGGGTGGAAAGAGTTCAACATGATGGGGAATCGTAGTCCACCTAACTCCCATAAACTCTTGCAGCTGCCTTCTGTCCAACACTCATTAGGATTATTGAGTACTATTTTGATGTCTTTTAGACATCAGCTATGACCTGAGCCATTTGATCAGAAGTGGAATGAGTAAGAAGAGAAAGGCTGCGTAGTTTACCTGCCCTTATTTGACAGCAGCTTCTTAAATAGTGAATATTTTGAATCTTCCTACTACAGAGGTTTATCTTTTCTTCTTTAATATGATGCTTTACAAAGATTTATGGGGTTCTTTGTCACCATTTTATGTATATTCAGTGGGCAAAGTATTTTGTTTTGTTTTTGTCCTCTAGAGGAATACATTCCCAATTTGATGACAGACTGTAAAGGAAGGAATACTCTACCTGTGGAGTTTTTAGCCAAACCACTGTTCTGTTAGGGGTTGGAGATGAACACCCCGCCCACGCCCCCCACGCCCCCAGATACACATAGACCCAGGCACAGTTTATTTATTCTGTGACTGTTATTCTATGTCCCTTTCTCCAGATACAGAGTGGAGGCACAGCTTGGGGAACTAGTTTGCCTGGCGTTGCACAAGCTAGTGCCCTTCATGGATGACCATTCCTTTGTTTCCAGAGACGATATGTAGGTTAAAGTGAAATAAACAAAAGGTTGAGTATTGTAACCATGAATAGATACACAGGTGTATGTAGACAAAAAATGTATTTCTGTAAGCAAAAAGGCCCAGTGGGAAATAGGAATTGTAATTATATTGAGTTTGTGTGGCGTTTCTGTGTAGACCTGTTTATCCGTAGTCATGACCCAGGCATACAATTTTAGTCTGTTATGAACTGTGTAATACATCCAAGGTAGATTTCTGCCAGGAACATAAATTAGGAGGAGGACACCCCAGGGGCTGCCCTGGAAGGTAAGTGTGTTAAGTGAGCCTCTGTCCATGAACACTTAGAAGGAAGACTCGAAGGAGTGCTGAATACTGAGTCAGGAGGCTTGGGTCCTGACAGGCCTGTCCGGATGGGCTTAGACATGCCATTCCACTTTGGGGCTTCTGTTTCGTAAAGTGCAAATGTGGGCTTTATCTCGAAAGTGCCCTTCAGCATTTAGATTGTCTTCTTCCCTAGGGCTGGAGTGTTGCATCAGGATCCAGCCTGGGGTTTGTGCTGTTTGCGAGGCCCCAGAGAACCAGCGCTGCCTTTTTTTTCCAAGGAGATGGTGCGCCTTACTTAGCCCACAGAGCCCTGTAAAGCAGTGAGCGGCTAGTGCCGTGAGGTGCTTATTCACTGGGGACTGAGCCTGGGTTGTTTGTAGTAACCTAGAAGGACCTCGGACTGAGGCCAGAAGATGTAATTTCTGTGACCCACTAGTTGCCTACTCAGCTCACTGGGACCCATCCAGACACAGTATCATTCTGTCTTTGGAGTAGGAGAGGATAGAAATCTGTNGCAAAAGTCGGACGCTTAACCGACTAAGCCACCCAGGCGCCCCGAAATCTGTGTCTTCTTAAGGAGATGTGTTTAAGGGCTTGGAATTGAAGGACTCCCATTATCTTATAGCAGTTGGCAAGAACATATATTCTTGCTGAATGTAATTTTATAAATATTAGCAAGGAATGCCTTCGTATCTTCATAGGCTTTTTAAAACTTGACGAAGTTTGCATTTGCTTAGTCTTTGCTCTCGCCCTAATGCTAATTATATTACTCTTTGTTCCGTGCTGTGAACAGTTGATAATATCTACAGGCATCTTTTGACATAGGTAACCTCTGTTTTCTGGGTTAATTAGGAACTAGTATCACCAGAGGAAGAGCTGATCTGCATGATTATTTCTTCCATCATGCCATTCATACACACTATCTATTGATCTATTTATTTCTTATTTTTTAAGTAGGACCCACGCCCAGTGTGGGGCTTGAACTCACCACCCTAAAAGAGTTGCAGGCATTTCTGCATAAGCCAGCCAGGTGACCCATATAACTGTTTGACCCTCTGGTGAGATCATAGCCTTAACACTAAAAGGTTCTTAATAATGATGGAAATCATGACACACCTTGGATGCTAGTAAGAGTCCTCTGGCCTTCCCCAGGTCCCGACCCATATGGTCACTGCTGTATTGATTGAGGTTGAGGTTGTTGATGGCAACAGTGGGCTCTGGGGAGTGGCCGGGACCTAGGAAGGGGTTGCAGGTAAGCTGTGTTTCCGTGGATAGCCCTCTAGGGAACCCAGCACTTGCCTGATGTTAATGACCTTATACCGAAATCTAATTGCCAAGGATAGAAGTGTTTTCAGTAAACATCTTTTGAGCACCTGTACTCCTTCTGAGCTTTCACACTGTTGCTAGAACATTGCATGTAGCCCTCCAACAGGAGCATGACTCAAACAAGTATCACTGTCTTTGTCTCAAAGTCTCCTTTATCTTCTTCAGCTTCCCTTTCTCTCCTACTCTCCCATGGTTAAGGGTGGCACCACTTACCCAGTCTCTCAAATGTGAACTTGAAGATTTGGAATTACCTGTATTCTTCCCACGCCGTACTTCCTATATGCCAGACTTCTACATCTGTGGAATTAGCAAACTCTGTTGGCACTGCCTCCAAAAAGCGTTTTTATTATCTATCTATCTATCTATCTATCTATCTATCTATCTATCTATCTGTCTATTTTTTCTGAGAGAGAGAGAGACAGACAGACAGCATGAGCAGGAGAGGGCCAGAGAGAAAAGGAGATACAGAATCTGAAGCAGGCTCCAGGCTCTGAGCTAGCTTTCAGCACAGAGCCTGACATGGGGCTCCAGCCCACGAGTGTGGGTGTGATCATATGTGATCATGACATGAGCCGAAGTCGGACGCTTAACCAACTGAGCCACCCAGGCGCCCCCTAAAAGCGTTTTTAAACCCGTGCTGCTTTTCAGCCCCAATGTCATACCGCAGCCCCAGTTTATTTTTCCCCTAGGCTGCTGCCTCTTCACTAAAATTTGTGTCTCTGACCTCTGTCTTCCTTCTCTTCATCTCCCATCAAGTTGTTTTTAAAAAAAAAAAATTGCTTTCCCGATTATGCCTTATGTTTGCTGCTGTTCTGCAATTTGCCTTTTTTTTTTCACTCAACAGTATGTTCTGGAAAATTTTTAATGTGGTTTATTTAGATCTTTTTTTAAATGCTGCATAGTATGAATACTATGTTGTTATAGGTTATTTGGACATTCCTCCATGAATGGACATTCGTGATAGTATATTTCATTGTTATAAAGAATACTGAAGTGAATGTCCTTGAGCCTGTCTCTATACACACGTGTGAGTGTGTAGATAGCGAAAAGGGGAATATCTGGGTCACAATGAATCTGTGTTTAACATGTGAATAGACACTGACAAGTCAGTTTACAAAAGCTGCCTATCAATTTATATTCCCACTCTGCCTGCTTTTGTTTGTGTGTTTGTTTTAAGACCATTTCTAATCTGGACCTTGTGTACTTCTCCCAGGCTCCGTGCTCCATCTGATGTGTTCGCTCATGTACTTGGGCACGGTCAGCCACGAGCCAAGTGTTACGGGGCGTGCCCTGTGTGCCAGGCACTCTGTGTCGGGGACCTGGACCTGCTGAGCCAGATTGGTCCCTGTCCCCGTCTCTGCTCTTACCATGCCAAATGTTTTTGCCATTGCTAGACTTTTCTTAATGCATTTGCAGCTGCTGTTCCTTCTTCCTGGTATGACTTTTTTTTTTCTTTTAACTCTTCTGCCAAGACTGTTTTTTTTTGATAGTTCTTTTAAACCCTTTTCACTACATTTTCTCCACTTCCCCTCAGGTAGAGTTAGATAGGCCTTCCGTAGTGGTCTCTCTTAGCACTTTACTTACATCCTGTTTGTAGTGTTGATCCTAACGAGTTTGAATTATTTGTTCATGTATGTGTCAGCCTGTGTATGTTTGCGTATGTGTGTGCGTGCATATATATGTATATGCATATATATACATATGTATATGTATATGTGTATACATATATGTATAAGTATATACATATGTATATGTATATGTGTATACATATATGTATAAGTATATACATATGTATATATGTGTATACATATATATGTATATGTATATATATATGCATGCACACACACACACCTCTTTCCCATTCGATTGTAAGCTTAGTGAAGGCAGGAACTTGTGATAGTTACCGTAATGCTTCCCCAGCTGCAAGCCTTAAATACTGGTGTTGCTTTGCAAATGTTGAATAAGTGAATGAATAACAAGCTATCAGATGAACTTGTTTTGTACAGGGCAGTGTGGGGGCTTGTAAATGTGATTAAAAGCCTGATCAGTCTTCAAGGACCCAACCACGTAGGCAGGGAGATAAAAGACAGATGAGTAGACTGACTGTAGGGCACACTGATAAGCTCTGTGTGGAGGCATAAGTGACTCCCTGAGGAGAATTTAATGGGAGAGATGAATTCTCATGAGTGGGACAGTCTGATAAATTTTCAGATGAGAGGACTTTATTCTTGCTTCTGCCAGATATTGTGAGGGATAATGATCAGAGTTTAAGAGGGGCACCTGGGTAGCCCTGTTGGTTAGACATCTGACTCTTGATTTTGGCTCAGGTCACAATTGCATGGTTTATGGGATTGAGTCCTGCGTCGGGCTCCTTGCTGATAGCAGAGAGCCTGCTTGGGATTCCCTCGCTCCCTCCCTCTATTTGTTTCTCAAAATAAATAAACATTTAAGAAATCTTTAAAAAAGTCATAAAAAAGGCTTTCATAGTCAAGTTGGGCTTGAGAGCAGAGATTGGCAGACTGTGGCCCGTGGGCCAAGTTGGGCCCGCCGCCTGTTTTGGTACAGCCCGTGAGCTAAGAATGCTATTTTCCATTTTTAAAATTGCTTTTACAAAAAGAATATTCTGTGACCTGTGAAAGGATCTGCAGTTCCAAGTTCAGCGTCCGTAATGAACTCTTGCTGGAACACAGCGCGCTTGCTCCGTTCCCGCGCTCCGGGGCGGTGGCGGTGCTACCACAGTGGAATGGAGTAGTGTGATGGCTGTAACAGAGCCTGGCTGGCCTCTGATGCCTGGACCGTTTCCTCCCTGGCCTTTCACAGGAGCAGTCTGCCCACCCCCCGGGTTAGCAAACCGGAGAGATTCAAGTAAAGCAGAGAGGAAGAGAGGGCCCTTCGGAGCGAGCAGATTCGTTTGAGTTAAGAAAGTGGGACCACGAACTCTGTAGTCCTAGTGAAGCACTGGGAACCTTTTATTTCATTAGGCAGAAGGTCAAAGCCCTTGTCAAAGTTCACCTGACTGGGAAGCAGAGCTTTGAGGACCGTAGAACATGATAAGGGTATTGCTGGGGTGGGGCTGGGTCACGAATGGCTTTGCCCTTGGACAGTGAGGGCCGTAGGACAGACTTCCGGTCTCTCTCTGAATGTCATGTTGTTCCTTTTTTGTCCCTTGTATTTCCAGAAGGCTTTTGAGCCCTACCTTGAGATCTTGGAAGCGTATTCCACGAAGGCCAAGAATTACGTAAATGGACACTGTACTAAGTACGAGCCCTGGCAGCTGATTGCCTGCAGTGTCGTGGGCACCCTGCTGATCGTCTGGGTGTACGGCTTCGTCTTCCAGCCAGAGAGTGAGTATACGACCCGCTCTCCTCTGGGAAGGTAGAGTGGAGTTTCACCGGCTTGACAACTCATGGCCGATGCGTTGGACTAACTTCTTGCCTCTTGGTTTGGTTCTGATTTTTAAAATTGATTTAAATGGGAAGTGGGGCATTGTCTTCTGACTGTAAAATTATAGTAGGACCCTCTACATAAAGTTACAATAGCTGCTGGAATGTAACAGTTACTACTTCTGTTGATTTTTCTGGACTTGCAGCTTACATAACAACTTCTGAGACATTAGTTATTGTAAGGATCCACAGGCATCTCAAAGTATGGCCTAAACCTTTCTCATTTTTAGTTTCTTGCCTAGAACATAATTGCATTGCCCAGAGTTCCCCAAGCAGGAATTTATTACTTTCATTTTAGGCCATCCTGTCAATACAGATCATGTAAAAGTGGAACAGCACTCGTGCCGGGACCATACAGATGTCTGCCGTGTGCCAGGCACTGTGGCAGGCTCCGGGGAGATCGACACAGGTTATATGGGGTCCCTGTCCCCTTGGAGTTGAACTTCTGTGTCAGGGGTCAGCACACTTTGAGCTTCCTGGGTAGTGACTCAGGGAGCCGAAATGACCCAGTGAAGAGGAGGTCCCTTCTCCGGGAGGGCAGAAACATGAGAAGGCTGTGAGCAGTGAGTTTGCAGATCGTCCATCCTTCCTAGGTTCACACCCACCCTGCCTCCCTTGCCAAGCCTGGCTGCGCGTTCTGTCCTCCTGAATTGTTTCCCCCGCAGGTTGCACATGGTGAGTGGCGGCGGCTGCTTCCATAATGCTCCTCTATAGCCATCCCCCACCCTTGGCGTAGGGTACCTGAGGCGACTCGCTTGGGATTAAACAACCAGTAACATGGAAGAGTATTGCCTGTCATTTCTCATTTGTTTAAAAATTTCCATGACTGTTTGCCTCCCTGATAACATGTGTTTCAAGGGGCTCTTTAACTGTACTTTTCCTCTTCTTTCCCCAGGGGAGTTCACTTAGAAGCCACCTAATGTTTTACCTGCTTACCCTGCAGAGAGCCGCTGAGCCCTTCTAGTTACAGTGCAGGCTTACGGCATCGTAAACATTGCACTTAATGAGAGTGGAAGTGAGAGCTGATTGTCCTGTCTAAACTGCAGTTCACTCCAGCTTTAAACACCCTGTCCTCAGCTTTGGTCCTAGTCCTTGTACGATTTTCTCGTAAACTCTGATGTATGAGACTAACATCTGCTGCATCTGCTCTGTGGTTTGGAAGGGGACACAGAGATACAAGGACCCGTATCTTTCTGCTCAGGCTTGTCGTGTCCCGGGAAGCATTCTGATCACTGGTGCCCACCATCCTGCTCTTCCAGGTGAAGCAGTCCATTGCAGAGGACTCTAAGGAGTAGCAATAAATCTACTTCTCTCTTTCTTTTTTATTGTGAGAAAATATATGTAACATAAAATATATTCTGTCCATTTTTAAGCACATTCACTTTGTTGCACAGCCATCCCTACCATCCATCTCTAGAACTCTCTCGGTATCCTGAACTGAAACCTTGATTCTATTAAATGATAAGTCCCCATTACCCCTTCTACCTGGCTTGTGCCAGCCACCATTCTAAGTACTTCTCCTTTTGAGGGGGTGCATTTATAAAAAGCAACCTAAGGTTAGAAGTCTTGAGATTTATATTTCTTTGCTCTAATTAGTATTAGCTTCAGGCATTGACTTCTGGCTTTACTTCTGCAGGCCACGGTGCCTGCTTGCACTTTGCTTACCTGGAGGTAGAGGCATGGCCGTCTTAGGTCCTGGTATTCACTTGCCTTTAGTGTTCAAACAGAACATGCTGGCCTCCGTGCGTTCTGTGAGAAAATCACCAGTAGCAGTGTGTTAGTGGTATGTGCCATGGAGACATGTGTAAGCCCAGCTCCACACCATTTAATAAATAAATTTAAAAAATTATTTATTTTGAGTAGACTCCATGCCCAGTGTGGGGCTTGAACTCATGACCATGAGATCAAGAGTCAACATACTCTACTGACTAAGCTAGCCAGGTGCCCCTTAAGTCATTTTTTTTAAGTTTATTTATCTTTTTTTTAATGTTTATTTTTGAGAGAGAGACAGAGATAGAGACAGAGCATGAATGGGGGAGGGACAGAGAGAGAGATGGAGAGAGAGAGATGGAGAGAGAGAGGGAGATACAGAATCTGAAGCAGGCTCTAGGCTCCAGCTAACAGCATAGAGCCTGACACGGGGCTCGAACCCACGAATCATGAGATCATAACCTGAATTGAAATTGAATGCTTAACCGACTGAGCCAGTTTATTTATTTATTTTGAGAGAGAGAGAGAGGGAGAGAGAGCATGTATGTGTGCAAGTGGGGGAGGGGCAGAGAGAATTCCAGGCAGGCTCTGCACTGTCAGCATAGAGTCAGACATGGGGCTAGAACCCACGCACCATGAGATCATGACCTGAGCTGAAGTTGGGCACTTAACCGACTGAACCATCCAGGCGCCCCATAAGTCGTTTTTAATAACATATTTTTCTTATTATAAAAGTAGTACATGTCCACTGTAGAAAAGTAGGCTGTACTGATAAGCGATAGGAACAAAATGAAAATCTCGCTCTCTAGCCCTAACCGCTATTTACATACGTCTTTTTCTATATTTGAATCCAGTTGAACCATACAAAATATCTTTTGCAGGTCAAAATTTTTGAACGTCAACAATTTCATATCCTTTCACACACAATGCACGTGTTATTTTGTAGCTTCTCACTTGAATTTTAGACACAGATGAAAATGTCTTCTCTCTGGAGGTTGGAGATAGTCTTGATAGAATTGCCATTTTTCAGTACCTTGCTCACGTAGAGGAATTGTACTTATCACCGAACAATCGAGTTATTTTTAGCATACTGCCCCTGAGGAGTTTGAAGTCTGGGCCATCGATAAATTCTGCTGATCTTCAAACTCTGAATACACTTGCGAGAGGAGAGGATAATTCTGGAACGCAGGATGGACACTGCTGGAGATAAGCACGGGAAGCTGCAGGAGGAGGGGTTGGAGTGTGGGCAGGGGTCAGCAGCCCTCTGCCGTCTTATCTTTTCCATAATTCTGCTCTGTGACCATCAGCTCATATCACTGTAACTTGATATTGATTTAACCGTGGGGTTGTCCGTAGTTCCTGGATAGGAATCCGAGTTCTGTGGCGGGAGGAGGCCCTACCTACCACTCCCAGTTTCCAGCCGTGACGCCTTGAGTAACACCCTGAAGCTCTCAGCCTGTTTCCTCACAGTCAAATGGGCAGAAGTACTGCTTGCCTTACTTAGTCATTGGGCAATCTTAGTATCGAGAGGCATAATTTGAAAGGCATCTGTGAGCTGCAGGGGCCACACGTTGTCCTGACGTTGGCACTTATTCTTTTATTGTTTATTTTTGAGAGAGAGACAAAGTGTGAGCGGAAGAGGGGCAGAAAGAGAGGGAGACATCGAATCCAAAGCAGGATCCAGGCCCTGAGCTGTCAGCACAGAGCCCGACATGGGCTCACAAAAGACCCAAAATAGCCAAAGTAATATTGAAGAAGAAAACCAAAACAGGAGGCATCACCCTCCCAGACTTTAGCCTCTACTACAAAGTTGTCATCATCAAGACAGTATGGTATTGGCACAAAAAAACCCCAGACATATAGGCCAATGGAATAGAGAACTCAGAACTGGACCCACAAATGTATGGCCAACTAATCTTTGACCCAGAATGAAGCACAGCATTCCCGAGCTTACTCTTGTCTGGAAAAACAAAGGACTGTCCGCAGGTACTTTGAAGGGACAAGGCGTACACTTGTGCCAGTCGTGAGCATCTTCCAGCATTCTGAAAGATCAATGATTTCTGCAAACACCGTGGCCTGAGACTGAGCATCCGAGCATGGGAGATGATCACCCACCATCCCGCAGAGAGAGAAAGAACCATTGGTTCAGTTGCGATCATGTGACATTGGGTGTCCCGTACTGCTTGTACTGCAAGGCATCCCTTGTGTATCAAGTTACAATTTATTAGACATGTTTGCTTGTCTTGTAGAATGCTCACAGGCCAAGTCACTCACAATCCAAGTTTTTAGTGTACTCCAAAGTGTAAACAAAATAGCAACTACAAACAGGTGATTTCAATCCCTTTGTCTTATTCAGTCTGAGTCTCCATTTCCTGCTTTGTCCCAGGCATTGACAGAGTATTGGCCTCAGTGCTGGGCCACCCAGGGTGAGGTAGAAAGACAGGGCTGCAACCCAAGCAGAAACAACTGGTAAAGATGCAGGTGTCCTGTAATCAGTGCTAACGGAAGGCACAGACAGTCTGCGCTTGTTGGAGAGAGTTCCACTGGCCCGGGAAGTTGGGATGCCCACCTCTAGAAATGTAGCAAAAGTTCATATTCATTTCCTGCCTGCACAGAAGCTAGATCTGGGTTCCTTATAGACTCATATGGGATAACAGAATTCCTGCTGTGCATTTGAAGCAGCATAGAGTCCTGGGCTTGGAAAATTAAGGCTTCAGTTTATTTATTTTTTTAATGTTTATTTTTGAGAGAGAGACAAAGTGTGAGCGGAAGAGGGGCAGAAAGAGAGGGAGACACAGAATCCAAAGCAGGCTCCAGGCCCTGAGCTGTCAGCACAGAGCCCGACATGGGGCTCGAACCCATGAACTGCGAGATCATGACCTGAGCCAAAGTTGGACACTTAACTGTCTGAGCCACCGAGGTGCCCCAAGGCTTCAGTTGAAATCCTTGCTCCATCACTACTGTGATGGATGACCTTGAGCAAGTTATTGATGGTTGATCCTTAGTTACCTTTGGGTGGTGAGTAATGCTTTCTATATTGAAAAACCATTTCTATATGGTTATCAAAAATATCCCAACAAATAAGAGCCCTGGGGCAGATGGCTTCTCTGGGGAATTCTACCAGACATTTAAAACAGAATTAATACCCATTCTTCTCAAGCTATTCCAAAAAATAGAATTTGAAGGAAAACTTCTGGACTCATTTTATGAAGCCAGCATCACTTTGATTCCCAAGCCAGACAGAAACCCAGCAAAAAAAAGAGAACTACAGGCCAATATCCTTGATGAATAGGGATACAAAAATCCTCAACAAGATACTTGCAAATCGAATCCACAGCACATAAACAGAATTATCCACCAAGATCAAGTGGGATTCATTCCTGGGTTACAGGGCTGGTTCAATATTCGCAAATCAATCAATGTGATACATCATATTAACAAAAGAAAAGATAAAAACTATATGATCCTGTTGATAGATGCAGAAAAAGCATTTGACAGGATACAGCATCCCTTCTTAATAAAGACTCTTGAGAAAGTTGGGATAGAAGGAACTTACCTAAACATCATAAAAGCCATTTATGAGAAGCCCTCAGCTAACATCATCCTCAATGGGGAAAAAGTGAGAGCTTTCCCCCTGAGATCAGGAGCACGACAGTGATGTCCACTCTCACCACTATTGTTTAACATAGTGCTGGAAGTCCTATGTGTCAGCATCAGCAATCAGACAACAAAAGGAGATCAGNTGCAATCCCCATCAAAATTGCACCAGCCTTCTTCTCAAAACTAGAACAAACTATCCTAAAATTTGTGTGGAACCACAAAGACCCCAAATAGCCAAAGTAATATTGAAGAAGAAAACCAAAACAGGAGGCATTACCCTCCCAGACTTTAGCCTCTACGACAAAGTTGTCATCATCAAGACAGTATGGTATTGGCACAAAAAACCCCAGACATATAGACCAATGGAATAGAGAACTCAGAATTGGACCCACAAATGTACGGCCAACTAATCTTTGACAAAGCAGGGAAGAGTATCCAATGGNGGTGTTATGCTGAGCGAAATAAGTCAGGCAAAGGACAGATACCATATGTTTGCACATATAGGTGGATTAGGAGGAAGTTAATGGAGGACTAAGCAGGAGAAAAAGGGGAAAGATAGTTGGGGAGAGGGAGGGAGGCAAACCATGAAAGACTCTTGAATGCCGAGAACAAACTGAGGACTGAGGGGGGTGGGAGAGAGGAGCAGGGGGGAGATGGGCATGGAGGAGGGCACTTGTGGGGATGAGCACTGGGTGTTATATGGAAACCAACTTGACGATAAACTATTTAAGAAAGAAAAAAAGTGATGATGGTCTGTTTAGGTGCCATGCACTTATAATTTTTATAATGGACAGGATCAGAATTCCATATTTGTCCTGTACACTGCCTGACAGGAAGTCCAACTGGCTTCCATGATACTGAAGGCCTTTTTAGGTCCAAAAAATGTTGAAATGTTGTCAGGGTGTATGTTGAATGGGAGACTGGAGCATGGATCCTGAAGAAAAAGCATGGCTTGGTCATTTGTTTTGGGGAAGGGAAGAGAGGTGTTGGGCATCAGAAACTTCAGGAAGGTAACCAGCTCTCAAATGCATGCCACTTGACCCAGCATTCTGTATCTGGAAATTTACACTGTAGGCACACGCTGAGGGGTGCAGTACATGTTGCAAAGTTACTGTTTCACTGTTGTTGGTAATAGGAAATACTAGAAACAACCTCAGTGTTCATCAGGAAGGCGCAAGTTAAATCAGCTATGATACATCCATGTATTGGAAGATTTTAGAGCTGTAAAAATGAATGAGGAAGCACTGAGCTTTAAGAGAATATTCCTCAGGAGAAAAACAAGGTGTATCTAGTACAGTACCAGAGGATGCTACCTTCTGTTTAAAAGGTGAGACAAATAAGATTTTATTATTATTATTGCCCATATAAGCATAAGGAAATAAAGAAAATCTTAGATAGGTATTCTAGAAATGAATAGTATTCATATTTCCCTGAGGGTAGGATGAAAGTCTGGGGAACAGATAAGAGGGATACTTGTAACTCTGGGTGTGTTTGTTAATTTAAAAAATTCTTTGAACAAAAAAAATAAATAAATAAAAATAAATAAAAAAATAAAAAATTCTTTGAACAACATAAATATATTACTTACTTGAAAATTTAAATGTCAAGCTTTTTTTTTTTTTTTTACAAAGGAAAGAAGTTGTGTTTACAATCAGAAGGCAGGTGAGACTGCAGAAAACTTGTGGAGTAGTTCATACGTTATGACTAGCGAGTCGTATCCATGGAAATTTATTTGGGTAACAGAGCCATTTGTATCTTTTAGGTTTATGGTCAAGGTTTAAAAAGAGGTGTTTCAAGCTCATCAGGAAGATGCCTATTATTGGTCGCAAGGTAAGTGGAATCTGTATAGATCTTCCTCCCCTACTGCCACCCCCTTGATCATTGCCTCTTTCTTCTATTTGCCGAATCTGGTGCGAATTCCCAAGGGTGAGGGGCGATTTCGTTCCCCACCTCCAAGGAACATCTGACAATGTTTGAAGACGTTTTTAGTTCTCACAGCAGGAGGGGAGTGCTGTTGGCATGTAGTGGATGTGGCCAGGGGCGCTGCTGAGTATCCTGGGATCTTGCAGTGCACAGCGGAGACTTACCTGACTCAAAAATGCCAGAAGGGTCAAGATCCTGAGCATATTTGACCAAAGGAGAAAGGCCGTATCTGTTAAGGAAGAACTTGAAATTAGAAAACCTGACAGAAGCGGCATGATGCTTGAGGGCAACATTTGGCCGTGCTGACGTTAGCTGTGTGTCTGGGTTGGGTGCTTGCATGGCGTAGACCAGGCTTGGCAGACTTTCTCTGTAAAGGGCTAGACAGATAGAGGTCTAGACTTCACAGGCCATCCCGTGTCTTTCAGAACTCTTCAAGCCTGTCCCTGCAGCGGGAAGGCAGAAGGGGGTGATGGGAAAGGGATGAGCTTGGCTGTGTTCCAGGGAAACCATCTTTACGAAACAGGCCGGGCTCAGATTTGGGCTGTAATTTGCTGACAGGGTTGGAAACTTAGCACTTTTCTCTTGCTCTTTGTACCTGTGTGCAGGATAGTGTGTTCCCTGCGCTGTGTCCTCTCTCCCCTCACCCGCGCTGAGGATAAGGCTGTCACCTCTGTACCCTTCCCTCAGGTTCCTTATCACACAAGGAGATAAACAGTGCAAGCCCCGCGCAAGCTCTGAAGAAGGCACATGAGTACCTGATGGCGTCATCTCCCCTTCCCCACCCTCCCCCATGCCCTGCCTGCCTGCCCCTCAGCTTCAAGCTTCAAGCTTTCTTTCACTTTTGGCTCTCAATTCCTTTCCCTTTTCCCCTCACCTGACCAAAGCTTTTAGAAAAGATGTCTGTCATCTTTAACCTTTGACCAAAATTCATTCAGATCCCTATGCCAACTCTCCCGTAACTCTATTTATTTTCAGGTTCATTTCCTATAGGGGAAGTAGAAGTAGTTATTGGGGGTAGAAAAGGGGAATGGGAGTAGATAGGCTTTTATTTGACTCCAAATCATCTTAAGCCCTAAAAGGAAATCTCCTTGAGTCCTGCTAGAGTTAAGGAGTAGGGAGGGGGCGGACTGGGTCTCGAAGGATGCTAGCATTTTCCCTTCTCCCTCCCTGTATCTTTCTGCTCTTTTTCTTCACACCTTTCTCCTTCGGTTTCAGATTTTGAGACAAATAAATTCCAGAAAGTATGATTAAATCCATAAAATAACAACTGGAAGGCACTTAAAAACTATATAATCAGCTTTCATTTTTTAGAAGCAGATTTGAGGCTCAGAGGCAAAAGTTCTTTGTGTCGAGTAAGTGTGTATATCACCATCTCATTCATTCCCATAAATTCACTTACTGAGCCTACGATGAGTGAGCACATGCTCAGCATCAGATTCTACTCTGGGTGCTGGGGATACAGTGGGGAGCAAGACTCAGGTCCCTGCTCTGTGGAACTTATGTTTTTGTAGGAAAATCAGAAAATAGGTAAACACGTAAGAACTTCATTTTTTTTCAAGTCTATTTATTTTGAAAGAGACAGTGCAAGTGGGGAGGGGCAGAGAGAGAGGGAGACAGAGAATCCCAAGCAGTTTGCTTGCTGTCAGCACGGAGCCTGACACAGGGCTCGAACTCACGAAACCTCGACATCATGACCTGAGCCGAAACCAAGAGAAGCTTAACCAGCTGAGCCAGCTAGGTGTCCCAAGAGTTTCATTTTGAAATAAATGTTGCGAAGAAGTTAAAATGTGATCGAGGTTCTGAGGCAGGAATTGGGGGGTGCTTTTTAATATAACTCATCATTTTTTGTCTCTTTCATTATAACAGCATAGTCTGCGCACTGAAGCTCAGCGCTTTTTTTCTTTTAATGTTTATTTATTTTGAGAGAGAGAGAACCCAGTGAGGGAGGGGCAGAGAGAGAGGGAGAGAGAGAATCCCATGCAGGCTCCGAGCTGTCAGCGCAGAGCCCAACACAGGGCTCGAACTCAGGAGCTGTGAAATCAAGAGTCAGACGCTTAACCGACTGAGCCGCCCAGGTGCCCCAGAAACTCAGCTTCCATAGTTTGTGCCTGTTGCACATTCTCCGTTAATGCAGCATAAGTCTCCTTGTACATTGTTAAAAGTATTTGCGTGTCTAGCCCATGCCTCACGGTGCCCGAGAGCAGGGGCCCTCCAGTCTGCCGGTGCTTGCTCGTTAGGCTGTGGCAGGCGTGTTTCGGAGGGTGGCTGTCCCTCTGGTGTCCCTGGGGGCCACATCTGAGAAGGCCCTCTTGTGTTCTGGTCATCCATAGCTACCGATGGGAAAATCTCAATGTTTGCAGTCAGACTGCAGGCCTCCAACTTTCACCCGTGTGCTGCTGAAACATTCTCGCTGTGACACGCACGAAGTGTGACATGTAGCCCTTTTTCCAGATCTACTACCCTGCAGTCTCTTGGCTCAGAGAGCAGCCCCTGCTCCGGTTTGTCTTGTTTTTTAAACTCTGTTTCTCCTTTCTGCCCCCAGCACTCCTCATTACCTGCCCTTCGTTTTCTGTCTCTGCTGCTAAATAAGCCTCCTGAGAAGAGGAGTTACTTTCACTAGGACTGCCTCCTTTACTTTGCTCACTGCGTATCCCTGGCCCACAGTAGGAGTTTAACAAAGTAGTTCACAGGCTGTGGTGGTGAGGATGAGGAAGAAATAGCCATAGTTGATGAACTGTAGCAGAAAGGACCCTAGCCCCTCATAGCACCCGAGGGTCACATGGGACAGGCGGGGGACAACCTGATGAGGTAGAATGCACCCCTGGGATGTCTTGTGCCCACACATGATGAGTTATGGACGGCTTCCGGCTTCTGGGTGTGCCCCATGCACGCTTGTTTAAGGAACGCATCACCACCTGCTTGGATACTAGGATCCCTCTCACTGCTTGGCTTATTCTCTGGCTGCTGTTTGTGGCTCCACCTCGGTTTCGTTAGCACACACGTCGTAGCTGCTGCCAGGACAGGAAGGAGTGCCAAGTACTGCTCTCAGAGAGGTGCTGATGCTGGCAAACATGGACCACGTAAAGCAGTGGTGAGGTGAACGCAGCAGAAGAAAGGTGCAGGGAATTGGATGCGTCTTTAACTTTCAGAGAGAAAGTTGATGTCTCGTCTTCCAAGAGATGTTCCAAAAAATATCGGGTGGTCAGAATGTCACTGCATCTTGTTAAGAACAAAATACCGTCCCGCTTTGTGCGCTTGTGTGGGGCCTGGCCTTGAGCAGTGGCCTTGGTCTTCTGCTCCCCACACTGTGTGCTTCCGTCTCCGTGTTAACTTTATCCCTCTTACCTTTGGAGATCCAAGATACCTTGAACAAGACCAAGGACGATATTAGCAAGAATATGTCGTTCCTGAAAGTGGACAAAGAGTACGTGAAAGCCCTGCCCTCTCAAGGTCTGAGCCCGTCCGCGGTTCTGGAGAAGCTCAAGGAATACAGCTCTATGGGTATGATTCTCGTCAGATGCCAGTGTTGGCTTCTTTAATGTGGTTGTTCTGGTCATCTTCTCGTGATTGTCTAGGTCAAGAACAGTTCATCCTTGGAACTTAGATGCTCATGAGAGCCCGCCCCCTGTCTCGGAGGCTGAGTTGCTTATTTTAAAAATTCTATGTAAATTCATCCCACATCCATAAAGCAAAACAATCTCCGGAGACAGTGGGCCGTGGTCCCATTTCTGTTGGTAAGCCTGAATAAAACAGATACATTGGTCTGTTAAAAAAAGTAAAAATGAAATACGGTTCATTATAGAAATTGTGAAATCTGCACAAAGGCACAAGAAAATAAAAAGTGGCTCTAATTCCATCATCACAAGATATACACAGATGAGCTCCATATAGAAGTCAGAGGAGTCAGAGTGATTTTTGTGTAATACAAACACACGTACACGTACATGTATCTGCGGGAGCATATAAGGGAAGGATAAATATACCAAGTAACTTAATACCTAAGAGTGTAGCCCATGGACTCAGCCTGGATTCCTGCCCTGGTTGGGCCATTTAAATATGATCTTGAGTTCCTTGACCTATGTCTCAGTCTCTGTCTTTCTCCATTGGGGATAATGATAATAGAACTTACTTGAAAAGCATAATTATAGAGATTAAACCAGATCGTACAGGTAAATGTATAATAACTGGCATATAGTAAGTACTCAATAAATGTTAACTGTTATGAATACAAATATGTGTTTGTTACAGATTAAGATTATATTACAAATATTTTAAAAATAGGCTTTTTGGTTTGTCATGATTTTAGTTAGATTTAAAGAGAATTTGCAAACAACATACTACAGAGATTTCCCATTCACCCCTCACCCAGCTTCTCCTGATGTTAGCATCTAAAGTAACCACGATAACACTGGTTGAAATAGTAGTTAACTAAACTGTTTCTTAATTTTTGAAGGAGAGGGAGACAGAGCGTGAGCTGGGGAGGGGCAGAGAGAGAAGGAGATACAGAATCCGAGGCAGGCTCCAGGCTCTGAACTGTCAGCACGCAGCCCGATGTGGGGCTTGAACTCACGAACTGTGAGATCATGACCTGAGCTGAAGTCAGATGCTTAACCGACTGAACAACCCAGGTGCCCCTAAACTGCAAATTCAATTCCTATTTTGCCAGCCTTTCCACTAATGTCCTTTTTTCTGTTCTAAGATCCAGTCCAGCATACTGCATTGCATTTCAACAAATACACTCAAAATTTTCTAATTGATGTGTTGAGTTTTTGACCTTGGATTGTGTGAAATTAGATGCAGTCTGGATTTATAGATGATGTAAAGCAGGGACCGGCACTCTGAGCCCTGTGGACTACAGATTTCCAGGGTTACGAGGGCAGATTGCTGCCACTATATTTCCTTCCCTTCCATCTGTAACCCCTCGTCCGTTGCCATACTCTGCAGCACAGGTAAAATAACAGGAAATGAAACCAGGCATCCTAATTTTGAACAGCTGGTGGCCTCTAATCTGAAGACATGCATGGTACAGTCCAGTGTCCTCTAAGGAAGAGGCAAGTCATTCCGGCAGTAAGCCACAGTTCGGCAGAGGAGCTAAGAATGAGGATGTTCACTGCTCAGTCTTCTGCTGTCCTGTTGGAGCTGAAGATCTCGGCTTGATAGAGCCCATGGCTCTGGTTGTTGGCCGGTGTGTTTCTGTAATCGCTTTCTCGCTGTGCACTTTCAGTAGGGCACAGCCGTGTTGTGTGTGGTGAAAGGACCCGAGACACCCACACTGGCAGGTTGGTTGATAGCAGTGTAGACTCTCTGGAGAAGCACCTGAGACAGGAAGTGGAAAGTCAGACCTCATGTTGTGGTCAGGACCCTTTCCTCTGAGCTTTATCCCAGTGTTGGCCGCGTTCCTGATGCCGAGGGCTGACCGCATAGGTTGCTAGAAGGACATGGCTAATTGTTGAGGGGGGCGGGGGGTGGGTTCCATGTGAAGGAGGGGCTGCTGGGACCAGGGACTGATGGTACGCACACCATCATAGTTTGTCTGGTCAGGGGTTCAGTTCCCGGACTCCAGCTCTGATGAGAGTGAACTGACAGTTCATACTTTCTGCCAACTCTGCTCGTAACACTCCTCACACTTCCTTTGACTGGATAGGAAGGGAGAGAAGAAGGAACCTATTGCAGAAAAAGTCAAGTTAGTCATACAGAGACCAGAAAATGAATGTAAATAAAGGAAAAATTTTCTCCTGTTAGAAGACAGTTGGGGATGATGACATCATCATTGGACTGTATATATTTTTAATATTTTAATGCTTATTTATTTTTGAGAGAGAGACCAAGCGGAGGAGACAAGCAAGGGAGAAGCAGAGAGAGAGGGAGACACAGAATTCAAAGCAGGTTCCAGGCTCTGAGCTGTCAGCACAGAGCTGGATGCGGGGCTCGAACCTATAGACTGAGATCATGACCTGAGCCATAGACAGATGCTCAACCAACTGGGCCACCCAGGCGCCCCTGGACTATCCTTATTATACCTGGACACTGTTAATATCCTTTTCACACTGTTGTTGATAGTCATGGAAGATCTTTCATCTTTATTTTGTTGTGATAGCTCTTAAACAGAATTCTTTTTCTTGATTTATTATAAGAACGCCTTTGGGTTTCCACTCAAAATTTGGTTTTTCTTTTGTACCAGTGGTGTTAACTTCTTATCTCTTCTTTAATAGAAGCTAAGTGCCTTCCCTTAAGTTCCTGTTTACTGACCCGCTGGTCTTGACTTTCTCTGCAGATGTCTTCTGGCAAGAAGGGAAGGCGTCCGGAGCCGTGTACAGTGGGGAGGAGGAGCTCACTGAGCTCCTCGTGAAGGTGAGTGCCACTCAGTTCTTCTCCTGATTTGTGAAATTAAAATAAAATGTTACTAGGGGCACGTGGGTGGCTTAGTCAGTTAAGTGTCTGACTTCAGCTCAGCTTCAGATCTCACAGCTCAGGTGATGATCTCTCAATTTGTGGGTTCGAGCCCCATGTCGGACTCTGTGCTGACAGCTCAGAGCCTGGAGCTTACTTCGGATTCTGTGTCTCCCTCCCTCTCTGCCCCTCCCCCACTTGGGTACTTACTTACTCTCTCCTTCTCAAAAAATAAATAAACATTAAAAAAATTACTTAAGGAAAACTTATTGTTAAAAATAAGTTCAGAAAGTCTCTCTTTACCCACACATAGGTGAATATGAATAATATTGTCAGAGACCTCTTCAGTCCATAAAATGTACAATATTACTTGTTTTTAGGCTTTATAGATGCCCCATGTAGAAGGCAGATTACTAGGGAAGGTAGTCCCCCATCATTTGAGGTTATTAGTGACCAGACATATTTTGTTTGCTAAGAAGGGTTGAGGAACAGAAACTTGGTTATCATTTCCTGTAATACCCACGTCTCAAATCAGATGATCTGAGAATGAGCTGTAGGCTTACTCATAATTCAGATAATTCTCATTTTTGGTCGACTTCAGAGTTGCCCATAGCTTCTTCCTTTTCTAATCAGATTTATTTCTTAAACCCTACTTTGTCATGTAAAATGGGCATTGGCCTTATAGTCTCTAAGTTCTTTGTGTTTGATTATAATAACTATGAAACTCCTCATACCTACTAATATAGGTTTTGCTCAGCTATATCTTGACATAATGCTCTGACTTTTTTCTCTGCATAAAAAATTTATCAGTGGTGAGGCGCCTGGGTGGCTCAGTCAATTAAGTGTCTGACTCTTGATTTTGGCTCAGGTCATGATCTCATCGCCCTGAGACCCAGCCCTGCTTTGGGTTCCATGCCGAGTGTAGAGCCTACTCCGGATTTTCTCTCTGTCTCTCTCCCCCTCTCCCCTACTTGTGCTCCCTCTCTCTCTCTCTCCAAAACAAACAAAAGCAAAAACCACACACAAAAAAACAAAAACAAAAAAATTTTCAGTGGCTTCCCACCACCTACAGGGTAATACCCAAGCTGCTTACATAGCAGAAAATGTCAGCCCCGTCGTAAGCCAGCTTCCACCTGTTTTCCAACCACGTCTGTTACTTTCCCATGTAACCTTGAACTTCCGCCTCTTCTCTTCACTGTGCATAGCTCACTCATATCATGTTTTCCTCCCCTTCATTCCAGCTGTTCTAAATGATGAACTCCTATCGATCTCTCAAATTCCTATTGATTGCATTCTGCAGACGCCTCAGACCACTGGGGCTGTCGGTTATTCCCTCCTTAGGGCTCCTTCCCTTGCTCACATACTTCTGATACCACCCTGACAACAAGGGCTGCGCTGTGCTGCATGCCCTCCTAGGTGCTTTGCATGCACGCTGTGTTGTTTACGTATCACTAGAGCACTATCAGGTAGGGGCCGAATTATCCCCCAGAAAATCTGAGGAAGCAACCTCAGAGAGGTCATTTGACCTCTCTGAGTACACAATCAGAAGTAACAGGCAAAGCTAAGGTTGCAGAATGGGTCTGTTTGGTGTCTTAGTATGTGCTTTAAACCACATTCATACTTCCTCTCTCACCACACTGTAAAATGATTGATTTGCACATCTGTTTCCTCCACTATAGTTGGATCTTCTTTATGTTGGGAACATATCTTTTTTTTTTTTAATGTTTTATTTATTTCTGAGAGAGAGAGAGACAGCGTGAGCAGGGGAGGGTCAGAAAGAGAGGGAGATACAGAGTCTGAAACAGGCTCTAGGCTCTGAGCTGGCTGTCAGCATAGAGCCCAATGCAGGGCTCGAACCCACTAACTGTGAGATCATGACCTGAGCCGAAGTCGGATGCTTAACTGACTGAGCCACCCATGTGCCCCTGTTGGGAACATATCTTAACTGTTCTTCCGACTTCTAGTGCTGTGCCTGATACCTAGAAACCTTTGTGTAGTGCATGGTTCTTTGTCACGGTGTATTTATCATACTTCATATCTGCTTGCGTTTCTTTGCAGGCTTACGGAAACTTTGCATGGAGTAATCCATTACATCCAGATATCTTCCCAGGACTGCGAAAGATCGAGGCAGAGATTGTGAGAATAGCTTGTTCACTGTTCAACGGGGGGCCGGATTCCTGTGGATGTGTAAGTATATGCAGGTAGTCTCCAACTTTCTTGGTTTTTTAGCTTAAAGTAGAAGCCTTTGTTGAAAACATTTTATTATACTCTTAATATGGTGATTATTGTAGGAAGATCCAGATGAACAGCCATGTAAAAATGTTAAGTTTTGCAATTAAAAGAAAATGTTTTTTAAGTTTATTTATTTTGAGAGAGAAAGAGTAGGAGCAGGGGAGAAGCAGAGAGAGAAGGAGAGAGAGAAATCCCAAGCAGGCTTCACACTGTCATCACAGAGCCCCACGTGGGGCTCGATCTCAAAGTCTGTGAGATCGTGACCTGAGTGAACCAAGAGTCAGGAACTTAACCCACTGAGCCGCCTAGGTGCCCCAACTTTTATAGTTTTCAGAGCATCGACATTTTATTGGACATTTTTAAAGATATTTTTTTTCTTTTCAGGTTTTTATTTCAAAAATTTTAAACTTACATGAGTTCCTATAATAGTTTAGAGAACACCCTGAGTTCACTAAATGTAAATGCTTTGTACATCTGCTCTGTCCCTCTCCCTCCCTCTTTCATCCATCAACCGACGCACCCACTCCCTACCTGTTGGTCTATATAATTCTGTCACACCATCATAGTGTTTTTGATATACTTCTCATTTTACTTGAGCTGGACATTTACGTTTTTATTTTGCTGTAAATCGAATCTCATTTAGTTGGTTTAGGAGTAAAGGAAGGGGAGATTATCATTCTGTTTCAAGACACACATGAGGATTTTTCGTTTCAGCTCTTCTTTCTAGTAGATGTTTGTTTGTTAATTTTCCTAAACTGTGATGGATAAGCTTCGGTTTACATTTGTGACTAAAGACTGATCCTTGCTTTCTCTAGAAAAAATTCAAAGTCTCAATCTCTGCTTATGCAGCGTAGTTAGATTTAACCCCGCATGCTGTACTGGTAACCTAGAGGTACTAAGCCTCTCGGATGCTGTTATAATCATTATGAAGTCTACAGATTTAACTATTGAAGGGCCCGTCCAAGGGCAAGAATGTTTTACAGTTTTTTGTTTTTTCCAATAAGCAGTGTTATTTCTCTTTATGTCGGCACTATGAAAGTTCGACACATTTGTATATTCTGTATCTAACAGAATGGTACTCCAGGCATTCGTTTCCCCCTAGAACTCCAACGCTGTTAAAAACAGAGCCAACCACAATCCAGCAATGGGCTCCTTCGTGGCATTTATATGAACAGGGGACACAGGGGGAGATGCCCGTATGCTTACAGTATGTGGCACATTCTCCTGGGCCACAGACTCAGTGGACTTTTAAGAGGCCATTGGTGAAGCAACCAGAGAACAATTCGGCCTTGTCTGGTCAAGTTGAAGATACACGTATCTCATGACCCTGAAATGTCACTACTCAGGGTGTTTGTACCATAGGAAAACTGGGACATGTGTGTTGGGTAGATGTATACTCAGAGCACCGCTGCCCGTGAGAGCTGGAAACTGGCAGTAACCCAGGTGTCTGTCAACAGTGGCGTGGAACATTGGAGAATACTCTATGTGCTTTAGTCCTTTGGAGCCGATGCTCTGATTGATGCTCAGATTAGCCCATTTTGACCAGCGGGAGCCTCTTAGTTTTGGCTCTTGGGTCCTTTTGTGTGACTCAAGTGGTCTTTGAAAGCTTCCTTTTTTTTCTTTTTTTTTTTATTTGAGAAAATACTTTTATTTGATGAAATATTCCAGGTTGACTTTGTGTGCTTCTAGACCCCAGATTCAGCCATTTGTCCAAAGAGCCCGGTCTCATTTAGAACTCTGTAAAATACTGACATGGTTAGTAAGTCAAATTTATGGAACAAAGTAGATAAAAATTCAACCAGAATAAAATCTAAAGAGACAAGTAGAAGGCACAGAGGAGGTTGAGAGCCATGAGGCGAAAGTGAGAGGGGCTGACACACGTGTGGCAGGTGGTTAAGTAGCCAGGAGACACGGGGAATCGGGAGTGGCGGAGCTGTTAGGGCAGCTGCTGTTCTACAGAGTGGCAGTGGTGGCGGCTGGGGCGTCTGCGGGGAGAGGGAAGATGGTCTGTGAGGTCCTAATCGTTGGGGCCAGGAGATAATTACAGGGGTTTCATCGATTCAGGTAACTAATTAACTAATTTTCAAAGTAAGCTCTGTGCCCAACGTGTGGCTTGAACTCCACGTCAAGCATCACATGCTTTACGGACTGAGCCAGCCAGGCCCCCCGCAGGTGTTCTTTCCCGTTCCTTTCCTTGGCTGCTATTTTATTAAAATATATTGCACGTAATTATTTTATATTCTGTGTCTGATAATTCGGCTACTCCTGAGCCTTAATCTGTCTGTCTCTGCTGGTCTCATGCATGTTGTCTTGTCCTATTTGTGATTTTGTTGTTGTGTTTAACTACGCCGCTCATCTTCCCGGGAGCCTGTCTTCGAGGCCTGGATGGAAATAAAGCCCTTGCACAGAAAGCGTGCAGCATCCTGCCGATGCAGGGACTCGCCAGGAACCGATCTGCATCTGACGCTCCACTTGCAGCCTCATGCTGCGGCGGTGGTGTGGGGTCACACTGTAGACTCGTGAAAGCGTCTTGTTATCCCTTCCTGAGACTTCCTTGTTCTTCCTCACCCAAGCCTCAGGGCCCAGGACGCAGTTCTCTTGCTGCCCTCTTCTGCACCACTAGGGTTTAGTTCTTGTCCCCCCGAGAATGTGGGTGCAGGTTCCAGGACTTCAGCTGTGTGCTGGCAGAGGCCTTCCCAGGGGCAGGCCCTGAGTTGATCTCCTGTCACTTGTCACAGCGGGCCTGGTGTCCAGGGGTGGCAGCAGCTCTCACAGTCGGGGCCGCTCTGGCACCCCCGTGTCTGTAGGTTTCTGGATTGCGCTCTATGTGGGTTCAGTATATTCCTTCTTGTTAGCTCAGCAGTGGGTGTAAGAAATGCTTACTGTTTTCTCCGGCTTCTCTGTTGTTTCTCATGGGAGGGTGGACGGCCCAGCTGTAGGGTCTGTAGTGCTGGAGTTCCATGATCCGTGGTGGTTTCCCACGTGACCTTTGCACACTCGCAGCCTCTTTCCCTCCGGGTCTTCTCTTTCAGGCGACTCAGCTGTTCCTTAGAGAATGGGATTTCCCAGATTGGCGACCGTCCCTGTGCTTCCTGTCGGAACCCCTTTTGGTTACCTGTGTCTAGCCCGATGGACGCAACTCTCCAGGTGTGGAGTGGCGTCCATCTTTCAGTCTGTCTTTTTCTGATCTGGTTCGCTAAACTTGCCTCACCCTTTCCTCCCAGTCATCGTGTTTATTCTCGGCAGTGTTTGTGGTCTGCTCCCCGTGCCTTCATCCCGTGTTGGTACTTTGGTACTTTGTGTTTTGGGGTCTGTGGTTCTCATTCTCTTGTTTTTGGTGTCCAGTCTTTCAAGGCGTGCTTTCTTGAATTCATGTCCTTCTCCTGTTGTCCCGTAATGGCAGACAGGTGTGTGGAACCCCCTTCTCCTCCTTCGGCTGGTATCTTTTGAGTTAGGCTTTGGTTTTGCATGCTGCTTTTTTTTCTTTTTGTATGTTTGCCTGGTTACCGTACCATTTTCTTTCACCTTGGCTCATGCTCCTCAGAACATTCTATTTTGTTCTGATGCACACTGGCTGATTTCTCACGTGAGAGCGTTTGGTTGAGGGCCCTTAGTTCCACCAGTTCCACCTGTGTTGAATTAGCTGGGTCTCTTCTGAGATTCTGTTAAGAGTTCTCAGAGTTCACTCTGCCTGGTTGAAAGAGACTAATACCCTTGGGCTTTGATCATTTCTGTAACCCCTCCTGTATCCCTGGAGCCTTGACTTTGAGGGGTCAGTCCCGACATTCTCTTCATTTTGCTTGTTTCTCCTTAGCCGCCAGGTCTACCACTCACTGATCTGAAGATAAGGGCACCCCCTCCACTTGTTTCTCTGAAGATTTGAGGGCTTTGATGAGAATTCTCAGGATTTTGCTGGCTCACAGGACACTTTTCAGGGCCTGGAGGGCGGATCAGGAACTGTTCTGCCATCTGCTACGCTTTAGAAACTTCTCTTTTTCTCCTTGCCAGTATCGAAGTGTATTGCTTCCGATTATCTGTTTCTTTGGTGATTGTTATTGTAGGTTTCTGCTACTTTTTTCTTCCTTCTTCTAGGTCCTGGGGGAGAGAAAGTAGTTGTGGGGCAGTTTCAGTCTTCCATCTTAATCCAGAAGTCAAACCCTGGTTTTTTGTGTGTGTGTGTGTTGTTTTTGTTTTTTTTTTGATGTTGTTGTTTTGTTTTCATTTTTGATTTTTGCATTGCTGCAATTAAACCATGCCTCTTCCATTATGGTCTTTTTTAGTGGATATGTCAGGGATCAGGAGAAGGATGGAGTCTTTTCTATTTCTATTTTCTGTCTTTCCCAGAGAACTAATTACCTCTGGGATTATTTGAGTTTCTCTGTTTTTCTCCCCCTTCTCTGTTTCTCTGTCTCTCCCTTACTCTCTCTTTCTCTTTCTCTTACATCTCTTTCTCTCTCTCTCTTACATCTCTCTCTCTCTCTCTTTCTCTCTCTCTCTCTCTCCCCATCTCTTGATAAGCTGTTTTGGGTGAAAGTGGTTCGGAGATCGGAGATGGAAAGAAGACAACAGAGCCTCAGGGCTGGGCAGTCTGTAGCATGTTCCCGGCTAAGGTCTTAGGTCTTTCCATTCTTTGTTCATCAACTTAAACTGTCTCTGTTTATGAATTTCACTTGCCTCAGGACAAATGAGAGGTTATTTCATATACTAAAAGAAATTCTGTTGCCATGGAGAACAGTCTTGGCTTGTGCAAATGCCTTTGAGTCCAGACAGCTTCTGAAAGAAAATTCCCCAAAGCAGGCCAAGTTCTACTCTTGTTCCCCAACGTACTTACATATTAACAGCGAGAGTTTTTATAATGCTGGAAGAAGTTAACTAAGTCACAAATAGTTATTGAGCTTTTCTTATTTCACAATCAAATTTACATGGGTCTGGGAGGTTAGCAGCATAGTTAAACACAGAATTGGAGCACCTGGCTGGCTTAGTTGGAAGAGCATTGCTACTCTTGATCTCAGGGTTGTGGTTCAAACCCCATGTTGGGCATGGAGCCTACTTAATAAAAATTACACAGAAGTAAACAAACATAGAAATTGGGGGATCAGCAATAAAAATTAGAGGTGGAATGTAGGTATTCCTGCTTTTATAGTCAAAGTGCACTGTTGTTTGCCCAACAAATAATGATGTTGATTTAATTCGTTATTGGACTAAAAATAGGGCGTGTATACTGGGTGACTAGGGGTTTGGAAATACCTTTGCTTGGGTCATCACGGGCCCTTAGTAAGAGATTGATGCACCAGAGACTTGGACGTTGCTGGTCCTTTCTGGACTTTCTTCACAGCTGGTTTGGCTCCTCATGTGACATTCTGAGGGTTTATGCTAGACCGCAGCACGTGCTGCTCCTATGCAGAGCTCCCTGCCTCCGCAAGCATTTTTATCTTCTCCGGCATACAAGTTCAGGGACCCGTAAAGAGTCCCCTGTGCCCACGTTCAGTGTGTTACCTTGTGGGTGACGGTCACAGGTTTCACAAAGACTTCTTGAATCAAAATATGACGGACTTCTCTCAGCTAATCGTCCACGTGACTGCTGACCCCTGGGATTTTGTATCCAGCAGAATTTTTGTTCTATCTGTGGTTATTTTAGGAAACTTCAGAAATGGCTGTCTCTCTTCCATCTCCTGTTAAGCCACACTAAATGCACAAGTGTAGAAAGTATTACTTCTCATCAGCAAATGCTCACAGATGGCATTGGTGGATTATTTTAGTCTTCGGGGCTCACCTTTTTAGCTGTGTAATGAGAAAGTTATCTAAGCTTGTATGGACCGTCGGAGATGAAAGATCTAAGAAAATAACCACCTAGCTCAGTGCTGTGGCTTTTTGTTTGTTTGCTTTGAAATGATTCATTCTTAGGTGTCGTCAGAGAATAGCCTGATGGGAATGCCTGCCTGTGTTGGTCACGGTTTACCGAGAGTCCCACCAGGCTGCGAGAAGTGTTAGTTGAGGTGGTGTTAGGTGTCAGCTGTTAGGCTAGGTGCTCGGAACATTGTCATGAGCACATTGGCCCCCCACTTCATGAGTTTGTAGTCCAGTGAGGGAGAGCGGGTGCATGACAGGCCCTCTGAGTGCTGGGAACCAAGATCGGACTTAGCCGATAAAGCCAGATTTCCTTCCAGTACACATTGCAGTGTCTGCTCTGCAGAATGCATTCTAGATCTTATCGGCTTCTGCATCAGACTCCATCAAGATCAAGGTGGGAAGTGCATACTGATCGTTGGCCCTCACTCCATTCCACGGATGGCATCTCTTCTTCATTACAGGTGACCTCTGGGGGAACAGAAAGCATACTGATGGCCTGCAAAGCTTACCGGGACCTGGCCTTTGCGAACGGGATCAGAACTCCAGAAATGTATGTGTGTGTGGCCTTCAGGCGGTCCGTCTGGAGTACTGCTGTTGGGGACAGCCTGACCACCTGTTTTCTGCCGTGTCCCTTCCCTCCTCCTCTGCAGTTCCTCATTCTTCCTTTCCTGTGCCCTTGACCCTTATCCCTTCACATCTTGCAACCTCCAGGGTGGACCAGCCTGTTAATTTTAAAGGTCATTCCCCTTCCCAGCCCCCGAGTTTATACGTGGTGTGCACTGAAAGCAAGAATGGGAGCCTTTTTCTAAAGGTGACAGAGTCACAGGACTCCATCTTTGAATTCTGGGATATTTATTATAAGTAACGCAGAGCCTAAGGAAAACTCTCTCATTACCTCAGTTCAGTGAAAGTTACTTAAATACAATAGGCTGCCTCGGGTGCTCCCTAAGAAGGTTTCAGCCTGAGGCTGTTTTTTTTGGGGGGGGAGTTTTAAAACAATTTTTGAGATTCATCCATAATGCCACCCCATGGATGTAATTTTGAGATTTGGCTGCATTTTCTTCCCCAGACCCTCTCCTTATCCAGTGTGTTTGTACCACAGCCTCTGGGTTACTGTTTTCCTGAAAATGTCAGTGACTAAGTGTTTTGTTGCACATGATCTCCTGCCTGAGAGAATAAATCAAGTGCCGTCCTTCTCATGCATAAATCTTAGTGCCTGGTACTTACTCAGGAAGTACCTTACTTTCCTTTCTGAAGGGGAATGCATCGATTTTGAGGCTGTAGTAACTGAGAGAAGTCTGAGTATGTACCCATGGCTCAGTCTCCTTTTCAGTGCCATTTGCCTTTTTTTTTTTTTTTTTTTTTTAAAGTAAGCACTATGCCCAGCGTGGGGCTTGAACTCACGGGCCCAAGATCAAGAGTTGCATACTCTACCAGCGGAGCCCAACAGGCACCCCTGCTTCAGTGCTGTTTCAAGGGCTGCTTCCAAGCTTGTAGGAGCGGTGGGAACTTGAGTTTCTCACAGGCTGTGGGCTTCAGAGAGGGAAGGAACCGCCAACCTGCTGGAACACCCCCACCAAGCAGTCTTGGGTCCCTGCTTGGCTGTGCGTCGCGTCAGGCAGCATGTCCCCAGCAAGGCTGTCCCCAGCTTTGGCTGGCCAACAGGAGAGGGCTCTGCCTGATGCTAAGCTGATCCAAATGCCCGGTCCCTCGTCTTCTACCTGTCAGCCCTCATTTACACTTTGGGTTTCCTAAATCACAGGGAGATTTCTGTAGAAGATCATTTGGCTGACCTCTTTTTGTTTGTGGTTCAAAAGAAAAACCGTATAAACGCTTATAAAAATGCAAGGAAAAAGAATCAGAAGTTTGCTCCTGGGGATAAAGATGAGCCGCAGGCTGTCCCTCGAACCCTGCTTTTATCTGAATCTCATTTCTTCTCCGCCGTTTAGTGTGGCCCCCCAGAGTGCCCATGCTGCATTTGACAAAGCAGCCCATTACTTTGGGATGAAGATTATACGGGTTCCGCTGAACAAAATGATGGAGGTGGATATTCGGGTGAGTACCCTGAAGGGCCATTTCCTTCCAGGGACTGTGAGGTGCAGGGATGCACCTACCCGCCCGGCTTTTCCCAGCGTTGGGCACAGAGGGGCTCCCGAGGCCTCGGGCCGCGGCGGCTGGAGCCAACGAGCTGCTGCTGGCAGTGGTGAGTGCATGTGATCTGCGAGCTCTGACGGCAAGATGAGCCATCCACGCTCTGCAGACCCGGATATTGCTTCAGCAACCTCACCCTCTCCTCTCTCTTTGTACCGTGAGCACGGACTGACCTGCCCCCAGGCCCTTCTTGTGCTTTTCATTGGCCTGAGTCGGCGTCCTTGCCAACAGAATAGTGACAATGTTATTCAGAACCTAGCTACTCAAGTTAGTAGCACTAGCAGCATTGCTGCCCGCCATCTGTACCCACATCCTACCTGACCAGTTAACGGGTTGACAGATAAAAACTGTATATATGTCAGGTGCCACCTTGATGCTTTGAGATATGTAAACACTGCAAAATAATCCCCACAGTGCTGCTGTTGAACATACCCAACTCCTCAAATAGTTACTGTTGGCTTTTTCTTTCTTTCTTTTTTTTTTTTTTTTGTTCCCCTCCGTGGTTGGAATCCTTTAGACTCCCCTCCAACCTCCAGCTGGTTTCAGGCACGCAGTGCAGTGCTGTTATGTCGTGGCCATGTGGCCCTGCGCTGGCTGCCCACAACTTCCTGTCAGGGGTCGCAGATGCTCAGGGCTCCTCTCCCCCCACCTCCAGCCAGCAGCGTTCCACACTTGACTTCTGAGATGGGCTGCCATACATGCCATGGGTGGGAGGTCTCGCAGGATTTACCTTGCCAGCCCCGTCGTGGCAGAATGCTCCCAGGCTCACCCATGTTGTCACAAATGGCATGCTTCCTTTTTTTAGGCTGATTAGTAGTCCTTTATCTTTATGCCTTGCCTTCGTGGCTGAACTTTCTAGTTTCTAGCATGCTACACAGATTGCATCTGAGCCTTATGACAGCCCAGGGAAGTTGTAGAAGCTGATAGGTAGTAATCGCAGTGCACAGGCCAGGAGACAGAGCAGGGGCAGTTGAGTAGTTTCCCTCTGGAGTCAGCGCTAGTGAGTGGACCGGACTTGTTCCGCCCTGTTTCCTCCCACAGTGATTTGCCGCCTTGTGGCCTCAGACTGTTTTGCCTGGAGGGACCCCTCTGGCCTGGTTTCTATGCTGCCCCCATGGGAGAAGAGAGGTGGAGGCGGCGGCGCTGGCTGAGTGCAGACCCTGAGCTGGCAGTTGCGGCGGCAGAGGAGAGTGAGGTGGATGTGGCTTCTCATTTTCCTTTTGGTTTTAATCCCCTAGGCGATGAGGAGAGCCATCTCCAGGAACACCGCCATGCTTGTCTGTTCAACCCCCCAGTTTCCTCATGGCATCCTAGATCCGGTCCCTGAAGTAGCCAAGGTACGTGGGAGAAATGTGCTGCGAGGCAGTCAGGTTGAGACCTTACAATAGAATCTGATGGTGCGGGACTCGGCGGGGAGAAGCGAGTGTGCATTCTGATTCATGCCCAAATCCCAGGAGCCCCGGAAGAAGCCCTCCAGCAACCTTCAGAGCCTCTGCCCTAAGGGAGAGGTGACACAAGGTAGAACCTTCATTGAAGCCGGATACTCTGGACACAGAGAGCACTGCTGTTTCTATTCAGCCAGGAGATGGGCTGCTCGTTAGGGGCGTGCCCAGCAGGGGGCGGTGTCCAGGGGTGCCCCCCCACCCAGCCGCTACTAGTGCAGGACCTTTTCCCCCTAAATCAGAGCATTATTGTGTCCTGCTTGGCTTTGCAGTGAGTTTGGGGCCCGGCATATGTAAATATAAAATGCCACATTTCAGATGAATTCTTTTGAAGGCTAAATACATTTGAAAGATGAGCTTTCTTAGGAGTGTCAAAACCAGCCTGTTTTTTTAAAACCTGAAAGCCATCGTGCATAATGGCCTTGGGATGACAGCACACCTCTCCACCTGTGTCTTGTGATGTTATTGTTAGACGGCTGTAAATGAAATTCTCTTGTGATCTGTTCTGGAACAGCTGGCTGTCAAATACAAAATACCTCTCCATGTGGACGCATGTCTGGGGGGCTTCCTCATCGTCTTCATGGAGAAAGCAGGGTACCCGCTGGAGCAGCCGTTTGATTTCCGGGTGAAAGGTGTCACCAGCATTTCGGCTGATACCCACAAGGTGAGGTGGGGAAGGACCGAATGCTCATCGAAGTTGGCATTTGATGATTTTGACTGTTGTCAACAAAATGAATTGATCAGAGCGTCAGCTTCTGCCAAAAAATGTAGAAGTAAATCTGGCTCTGTGCTGTCACCGCGGTAGCTGGTTCAGGTGATGAGTGATAGTAAAAAGAGACCCGTTATCTTGGTGGCATGTGGCTAAGAGCATTTCTGTACCCGCTGACCGTATGTGACTGGGACATGCTAGCACCTATGCGTGTGGCCCATAGAACAAAGTTCCCTGAAGCTTTGAGGGATGGAGGTGGGGGTGAGGTCGATGGTGGAATTCCTAGGAGGGTGTGTGTTGGTGCTGTAGCTCCTCGCCGCTGGGGCTCCTGGCCTGCGTGACGAGGGCGGGCTGACGGGCGGGTCCTGTGGAGAAAGGGAAGACCTTAGGTGCTTAGCAATGTCCGGATGCCACCACCCCAGTGGACGGAGAGCAAGTCTGGGTTGGTCAGGAGCACTTTGAGGCTGCGTGCAGACGTGGGGAAGGAACGTTGCCTCAGGAGCGCATGCCTCGTTTTGACTGCACTGCAGAGCTCGTTTTAATCTCAAGTGTAGCGGGGACTGGGTTTTCGGACCCTACGTAACGTGTACAGATATTCCGTCAGGATCCGATCCACTTTCACCTCGGTCCCCAGCAGCCGCCTTTCTCGCCGCCTCTCCCGGGGTTTTTCAGGGAGCAAACTGAGCTCCACGCGTGCTGCAGGGAGAGGTCGTTCGGAGGGCACATTTTCTGTAAGGAAGCCAGGCACAGTTTATTTTCCAGCTGGATCACGTAGCCTCTAGGTTCTGAGCACCATGATTTTTTTTAAAAAGGAAGGGTAATACAAATCAGAATAATGGGAAGGGAGTCAGATGGTGATTTAAGGTGCTCCAAGTGATGCAATTTCCACCCTTTTCCTGGTTTCCAGTGGAAACTTATCTTTGCTTCCATCCTGATTCGCCACCCTGGGGTCGTGTCATGTTTTACATAAGAACCCACGTGCTGGGTGAGGGAAGCCCTCGGACACCTTGTCCCTCAAAGAGAGTTCCCTCCAGCTTCTGACATTCTGACTTTGAATTTTTTTTTAAGTTTATTTATTTTTGAGTGAGAGGATGAGAGCAGGGGAGGGCCAGAGAAAGAGGGAGACCGAGAATCTGAAGTGGGCTCCCTACTGACAGCGGCAAGCCCATTGTGGGGCTTGAACTCACGAAGCGTGAGATTGTGACCTGAGCTGAGGTCGGACGCTCAATTGACCAAGCCCCCCAGGCGCCCCCTGGACTCTGAATGTTTAATGTGAGCGGGAAGCAGAGAGAAGCTGGCGTGTGAGAAAGACGTTTGTGTGCCGAGTGGGGGCCAGAACTGTACACTCACCTGTGTGCTTCTCCCCTTCAGTATGGCTATGCCCCCAAAGGCTCTTCCGTGGTGTTGTACTGTGACAAGAAGTACAGGGGCCATCAGTTCTTCGTTGCTACAGATTGGCAGGGTGGCATCTACGCCTCCCCGACCATGGCGGGCTCACGGCCTGGAGGCATTAGCGCCGCCTGCTGGGCCGCCTTGATGCACTTCGGTGAGAGCGGCTATGTCGAAGCTACCAAACAGATCATCAAAACTTCTCGCTTCCTCAAGTCAGAGTATGTGTGCAAGATTGGGATCCTGCCTCGTCTCTTGCTTTTTCTGCTCGCAGCTTCGAGGCGTCTGCCGGGCCAAGCACCCACACTCCTGGTCTGTCACTGCCTGCCGGAGGCCAGGCATCCCAGGTGGCGGCTCAGGGGTGTGGTGCTAGCCCCAGAGGATGCGTTCCCTTGCCCTGCTGTGACCCGGAGGTCAGACCCAGGCTTTGTCCGTAGCCGTCCTCACTCAGAGGGTGTGTCAGCAGCCGGCAGCTCTTACCAGGGGCCAGTAGACAGCTAAATGCAAACCTGAGCGTGTGTCCTAATCATCTGGAGGGCTTCTTTAAATTCTCATTTGGTAGATCTGGAAAGGAAGTCTGAGGGTTTGCATTTCTAGGAAGTTCCCAGCGGGTGCCGAGGCTGCTGGTCTAGGAATCACACGTGGGGAATCGCTAGTGGAGGAGGAGGCAGGGGGCCTGGGGGCGGGCCAAGTGAGGGCATTCAGGGCTGAGAGCAGGCTGGGACTAGGCCGCATGCTCGGCCAGCTTACCCTTCACGTATTGCCTGCCTATCTCTGTGGCTCCCCTGGGCTGGGGGGTGGCGGGGAGTGGCTGAAGTCGGATGCTTAACCGACTGAGCCACCCAGGCGCCCCTACATATATGATTTTTTAAACTGTAGAGATAGATGATTTTGGCAGGATTTTTTTCTTTTAGAAAAAAAATTGTGCATCTTTTTTTTTTTTCTTAATGTTGACTTATTTTTGAGAGAGAGAGAGACAGAGAGAGTGTGAGTGGAGGGGGGTAGAGAGAGCAGGAGACACAGAATCCAAAGCAGGCTCCAGGGTCTGAGCTGTCAGCATGTGGGGGGGGGGGCGGGGGGAGGGAAGGTCTCAAATCCATGAAGCCTGAGATCATCACCTGAGCTGATCAGGCACTCAACTGACTGAACCACTCAGGTGCCCCTTGACATGCATCTTTTATTCCTCAGATGCATAAAATTCCCATACCAGAATTTGGGAGTTAGACAGGGTAAGAGCCAGTGATTCTGACTCATTGGAGCTCAGTGGGGTTTGGCCTTTGAAGATTTGAAATGTTTAGGGACCACTGCTCAGTCCAGCCACCTGATTTTAGAAGGTGAGAGAGCCGAAGCCCTAAGAGATTAGATTGTATTTTGGGGAGACGTTGAATGAGTAAAGAGGTGATGGCCGAAGGACTATATGTGGCTGAATTTCTTTTCTGTTCCTTTTTTTGTTTGTCTTCAGACTGGAAAATATCAAAGGCATCTTTGTTTTCGGGAATCCTCAATTGTCAGTCATAGCTCTGGGCTCCCGAGACTTTGACATCTACCGACTGTTTAACCTGATGACTGCCAAGGGCTGGAACCTGAACCAGCTGCAGTTCCCCCCCAGGTGAGCCGGAAGAGCCTCTTGCCTTCCTGCGCGCCCTGGCTTCCGAGGAACGCGGGCAGCAAGGTGACCGGAGCGTAGAGATTGGCTGCAAGGCCAGCACTGTGGCCGCCACTGCCGTAGGCGCGGCATCTCATCTTGTCGTCTGGAATTACTCCGGATCCAGAACAAGACAGTTAACCTTAAAACTGGCAAAATTAGGTGGGGGCCTCTTNGTCAGTGGGGAGAAGCCCCCCTCCCCCCCCCAGCGTCTTTCTAGGCTGTGTACTCTCCGCCCGCCTTGTGCACCGCAGTCAGATTGTGCTTGCAAACTGACCCTTTACCTCAAGACCTCCCTCCGGGCCTCTCATCGTCCAGGCCCACTGCTCTCCTCTTTAATATACCTTTGTAATCTAATTCTCCGTGAGGCTTATAGATAAATAAGCACTCCACGCCCACGCCAGGGGCTGTCCTGTGTCCTCCACACATCTCGACCCCTTTCACTTGGTAGTACCGTTGCCAGTCCCGGGTGGACTCCGCTTATTCCTCTGCACGGCCCCTCTGTTCCTCAGTCTCCCGCCAGGGGGCGTTAGAGCGCCTTCTTTGCCTTGAAGTCCTTCAAGCCCCCGCCCCACGGCCCTGTGCCCATGAAGGTGTATCATCCAGGATGAAAGCAGCCCCTTGGTGGTCATGGTGGTCACGTGACTCAAGGCTAGGCAGTTGACAGTTCATGAGGGGAGGGGTGGGACAGGGCTGGCGGCTGTATTCATTCTGTCAGGATGTTCTAGATCATGCTGTGGCCTGGAGCCCTCATGTCAGCGCATGCTTGACAGCCCGTGTATTTGAGCCCCCCGATTCCCAGGACTGGAAACACTTGTCACAAATCACATGAAGCAGCAAGTGATAAATTCCTGTGTGGGGGGCTGCTTCATTTTTCATCTCTTTCCCCCAAGGTTCATCTCTGTCTGTGTCTTTCTTCTCCCGTAGTATTCACTTCTGCATCACGCTGGTACACACTCGAAAGCGAGTCGCCATACAGTTCCTGAAGGACATTCGGGAGTCTGTCACTCAGATCATGAAGAACCCTAAAGCAAAGACCACAGGAATGGTAGGGACACTTGGGGTTTTTTGCTTCCTGGGGAAGCTCAGGTGTCGTCGGGGGGTTGAAATAACCAGATGACCTCAGGTCTGTTCCTGCCTCGGTTCTGTCTCCACAAACCTAATTACTTGGAGCTGATCATCTCTGCCTCACCCGTGCCCAGGGTGTTTGGTCTCACATGAGGTCTGCTGTATATAAAGCATCTTGTGAATTTAAAAGTGCCATACAGAGGCAGGTGGTGGTCCTGTCCCTCTGAAAAGAAAGTTTTGACACAGGAAAGGCAGTAAGCCTGCTTTCTCCGGAATTTTCTACAGCAAATCCCATAGGCTAGTTCCTTTGGGCAGAAAGGCAGACTGGCAAGTACCTGTGAAAAGCTGTCTGGGGTGGGCATGCAGCAGGGGAGAAGGGGGACGTGGAAGTCGGGGTGGGGGAGGAGGGATCAGGGCTGCAGCTGCGTCTCCGACCCTGACTTCTCATCGCTAGTAATGACCTCTGACTGGATTTGTAGGGTGCCATCTACGGCATGGCCCAGACGACCGTCGACAGGAACCTGGTGGCAGAGTTGACCTCGGTCTTCTTGGACAGCCTTTTCAGCACTGACGCCGTCACTCCGCGCAGCCAGATGAACGGTTCTCCAAAACCCCGCTGAGTCTGGACGCTTCGCGGCCCCGAGGGGCTCCTGGCCTTCGGAAGGGTCTCAGAGTGTGGAACAGGCCGCGCACAGTTAGAGCATCTGGTCTTGCTCCACAGATTGCGACGAGGTGGACCACGAGACGGCTTGACCCTCAGGATTCTTGTGCCTCCTCTTACCGTCCTTGTGGGTTTTAACGTGGAGACCCTGAAGGAGTCCGTCACCTAATTATTTTGCCCTTGTTCTCAGATGTTACCCTAGGAATCATTTTAGCCATTTCCTTCTCTAACCTTCTAGCTTTCGACTTCACTTCATCATTGGGTGGCAGCTCTGACCCGTCCTGATCCCCGAGGGAGGCTGGGGTATGGTTATGCGACACGAGAGGGTTTCCTCTGTTCTCTCAGGTGGACGGGCGAGCAGCTCGGAAGCGTCCCCGTGACGCATGTCTCCCCGGGTGGGTGTCAGGTGCACTCTGAGCACGCGGCCCTCTCCGCCCTCCTCTTTGAGTAGGTGAGCCGTCCCTCTTAGATTCACTCTGAGCGCACCTCACTTTATTTTTCCAAGACACCGCTGGGCAGGCCGCTGTCCCTGTTTTGCAGGATTGGAGCAGCCGAGCAGATCTGCTCAGTTTACCGAGGCAGGCTCTGGAAGGGCCTCTTCCCTGCACCCCTGGTCCCCGCTCTGATGCTTGGTTGCCACCATCCGTGGAGATTTGTGTTTGAAGTAGCACTCACACTGGTTTGCGGTGGTTCCCCTGGATTAGGAAGAGAGTGTGGTTTCCGGAGAACCCTGGGCGTTCCGGCCCTGGTGCTGCCTGTCTACATTACAGCCTTCGGAGCACAGCTGACCCCTCTCCCGGGCTGGGGATGATGGGAAACCACAGCCCTCTCCCTTTCTCAGGGTGTCAGAGCAGGATGAGTGCCCGAGTCACAGCTCTGTCATCAGAGTTGGTGGTCCTCCCCTCCCCCACCGCTGTAAGCCGTCATGTAGGAGAACATTGGCTTGAAGGAACAGTTCACAGCTCCTTCACGAGTTGCCTTGACTTACCCTCGGTGGGTGCAAGGAGGGCGTGAGAGAGAGTCCCTAAGGCAGGGAAAGTTTTCTCCCCGTTAGTGTGTGTATCCTGCCTCTTGCCCTGTATTTAGCTCCCAAAGGTACGATGGCAGTTTAGCCTCAGGTACTGGACACTTCTCAGCCCTGGCTAGAACGAGACAAGCTTGTTAGAATAGGAAAGTGTGATGGCAACCATCAGTCGTGGCCTAGGGCCTGGGATTCCTTCCTAAGACTAGTTGCTCAGGGTGGTGCAGGGACAGGACCAAACCCTGCGCCCACTCCCTACCCCCTTCTCCCCTGCACGGGGCCCTAATCTAGGCAGAGCCACTGTCTTCCTCTGAAGACGACATATTGTGTGCCTTTTTCCTCACAGCGAGCAGTAGCAGGCTAGTCCTGACCCAGGCCCTGGGGCAGATGCATCGCTCTTCAAGATTTTTACTTGGGTAGGGGAGTACTTTAGGATGAGTCAGGAGAAAAGTCTCCTCTGTTCCATTACCCTTCTCAGGGACTCCTGAACCACTCAGCCCCTTCAGGCTGGTATCCTCCGGCCTCCCTTGCTGGGAATGCTGGCCAGGAGAGCCCCCAGGCTCCTTAGCATGTCTGTCTGAAGTGGCCTTCAGCACTGTACTTCCTCCGCAATAACTGTGATTAGCTGGCTGTGTCGCTGCAGGGCTGGTGTGTGTGTGTGTTCCTCGTGTCCATTGTGGGTTCCAGGAGAGGTTGGGGTGTGTATGTGTGTGTGAGAGAGAAAGGCTAAGATCCTTTGGACACAGGAGCCACGTTCCCTCCAGTTACTGAACTGGCAGGCGCCGCAGAGAGAGGCGCTCTGGGTGAACTGTCTCTGGTGCATCCATGGTGCTGGACGGACCACCCAGCAGGCCCCCCTGTGGTTTGTCAGCTGCTCCACTGGAGACGCGTGCGCTCTGCAGAGCAGGCTGCTGCTTCCAGGGTCTGCAGGACCTCCCTCTGCTGTGACGGCACCACTACCCGGGGGGCAGTGGTGTTTTTCAAAGGGACCTACTGTAGCCATTTTAGGATCATGAGCCTTAGTTTGACTCAACCCTTGTGGGCTTTCCACTCTCTGTGCGCATAGTAACACCTAGTCTGCGGAGGCGGGCAGTCTTCACGGTGTCCTGTTGCTGGCAGGTGTTACAGTGGCCTCTGCAGAAACTGTACTGTCTTGTCTCTAAATTAAGTAACTAGTCGCGTGAATATACTGCCATGTCACTTTTAATATTACCAGTTTTATACTTGGAAAATGGTACTTGCCTCTTCTCAGTCTTTTCTGTATTTAACTCCTTCTTCCCATCTCAGTGCTCCCTTCTTAACCGCAGCAATAAGATCTTAAAAAGGATTAAGTAATTAAATGTCCCAAATCTTAACTGATGTGGGTGGCTGTATTCAATTATTCGGGTGCGGGTGGGAGATCCAGGTGGGGCGGGGCAGTTCTAGAATTGGCTGCTGGTGGGAGAGCACCCCCTTGTGGTGAAATGGTTGTGTGTGGCCACTGATACTCAAGGCCGTAGCCCTGGGCAAGGGTACCTTCACAGGTGTCTTCTCCAGGAGTGGTGGTCATGCCTGTTTTAAGGAGTTCTAGAACTTAGGTCTTTAGTTCCCCAGGACCCAGGCCCTGCCTTGTGTTTTCTGTCATCCTCATCATCTACTTCTGCTGATACCTTAATGATGGATGGAGCCTTCTGAGGTGGGCCCCAGCCAGCTGGCCACGGGCTTCAAGGCCTGCGTTTGATTTGGGAGCTGGTGGGACCCCTCAGAATAGCTCTGCACAGGTAGCCGCTGGCCATCTTGTTCCACTACGAATGAGAAAAGAGAAGTCTGCAAAGGATTATTCAGGTCCTGGAGGCTGTCCTTCAGGTAACCCCGCTTCTCATTCCATTGGGGCTTTGCCCGAATCAAGCCGAGGAGTGCTGTCTTTGCTACAGTTTTCTGCTAAATGACTTGGGTTTCCTGAGCACCTGCTTGCTCTGGGGTGAGCCCCGGAGAATAAAGAGGCCAGGATATGCTTGGTTCAGGGGCCTGACCCATCCAAGAATTGGTATGTGGCTGCTTACTCCTGCTACTTACTGCCGTGAACCCCTCTGCCTTCCCTCATTGGGAGCAATGAGCCACTTTCCGCTAGAGCCAGCAGTGACAGAAGCCATGATGGAGGCCGGGTTTGATACCCTCCAGCTACAGCCTGGGTAAGCAAGAGTCAGTCAACTCGAGTTGGAGTCTTAATTGCCTTTTTCTTGGGCTTGCTTTCTCATAAGCTCTCCTTAACACCTTCTCATATAACTCCAGTTATTTGCATGAATTTTAGAACAAACATTTATTTCTGAAAAAGTATCGCTCGTTTTTGTCCCACAGAAAAGTCCTTCACATAACTGTAGGGGCCTCCAGGATGGCATTTTCAAGCCCTGTCCCCTGACCCAGCAGAGGTGGGAAACATGTGCTTCGTACTTCCATGTCTGGTGGCTTCTGTCCCCTAACCTGCCGTTGGCAGATCAAAGCCCACTTGGGAAAAGTGAAGTCTGAGGTGGAGCATGCCGGGAGAGCATCTGAATCTCACTGGTTTTGATATTCAGCTTTGCTGGGAACGTGCTGTTTACCTAGGTGTTGTTAGTCTCTAGACCCCACTTAGTACCTCTTACCAACAATAGGCTGATTTCTCAACCACCAGCCTCTATCTCTTTTCTGTCCCTGTTGCCAGACCAACCCATCCAGGGTGAGTGGGTCATGACACCCTGTTGCAAGGGTCCGTGGCGTTTGCAAGTCAGCTTAGTAGGCAGGCACCTTCAGGCCGGGGGTTGTAGGTGAGGGGGAAGGGCTTCCTGAAACCTTGCATAATGGCATACACAAAAGGACACCCACGTGGCACGTGCTGGGGAGAGAGGATGCTGCGCTCCATGGCCCGCACTTCTCCCAGTCACAGCACATCGTGGGAATATTCTACCCTGGAGCCACTAGGTTGGAGGACTGATCTGTAGGAATCGGCTCCTTAGCTGCTCAGGTGGTAAAATAGTCCTCTCCCTTATACGGTAAAACAAGCAAGCCTGGAGACTCTGGCCAAGTCTCTTAAGAAACTAGCAGGATTAGAAATATCCCCATGGAATGGGGCACCTGGGTGGCTTCATTAAGCGCCCAACTTTAGCTCAGGTCATGATCTACCATTTCGTGAGTCTGAGCCCCGCGATGGGCTCTGTGCTGACAGCTCAGAGCCTGGAGCCTGTACCCTGCTTCAGATTGTTTCTTTCTCTCTGCCCCTCCCCCCTCCTCTGCCCCTCATACTCTCAAAAATAAATAAACATTTAAAACAAATCTCCCCATGGGTGTTGCAGACCAGGTAGAGATAATACAGCCTAATTTGTATTTTTGTAAATTTGTAAAATTTGTAAATTTTAGAGCAAGTGTGAGTGGAGGAGCGGCAGAGAGAATGAGAGGGAGAAAATCCCAAGCAGCCTCAAGTCAGCACAGAGCCTGACAGGGGGCTTGATCCCACAAACTATGAGATCATGACCTGAACCAAGATCAAGAGTCGGACACCTAACCACCTGAGCCACCCAGGCACCCTGCACAGACTGCCTTTCTAGTGGCAGGTCCCACCGTGGATAAATACAGTGTCCTCCACACCTTTACTTTTACTCATGGGGCCCCCTCAGCCGTCTCCGCCTCAAGAATCCCATTCAGGTCTTGAAGCATCATTTAAATGAAGCCTCGAGTCACCCTTGGCAATCGCCTCATGTTTCCTTAGCTCATTTCTTATCCTTGCCTCTAGCGTTGGCTTCATTCATCCTGCCTAGTGATAGTTAACTGCTTCCTGCTGAATTCCCTACCTGACCGTGAACTCCATGCAGACAGGGTAGTTTCCTTCTGCTTTGCTGTGCCTTCCATAGAGAGTAAGTGCTTCCCCAGTTTGGACTGACCTGGGGAAAAGCTCGTTCTAGAGCTTGAGGCCGAGTGAAACGAGTTTTATTTTGAGGCATAAAAGCACGCGTGTTTCGGTCACATACCGGGGGGTTGATGTTAGGGTCCTGGTTTCTAAGATAAGACGGTGCATCTGAGACACAGCTTCTTGGGAAATGAATTAGAAAGGGAGCAAGACACAGCCTGGCAAGACCATTACTGTTGCTGCGAAGCCCTGCAGAACGGGAAGATCGTCCTCGATCAGCATACATGTAACAGAGTGCTGGGGATGAAGAGGGGTCGGCAGTGAGGCAGCATCTCCTCCTTCCACAGCAAGGACCCTCCCCTCAACAGAGGCTGTGGGGGGGTCCACTTGGCAATTCTGTGTAGAACATCTCCCGGCTCCCCGGTTCCCTCCCTGGATTCCCAATTCAGTCCCCCCACTGCCCTGAAGATTTCAAAGAGGAAGGGCAGGGCCTATGTCATGGACACCGCCACTTGTTCGATGAAGCTGGCCAGGTTTATGTCCCGTTCTGAAAGGCCGGCACATTCATGGGTGCTCAGGGTGATGTGGACCTGAAACAAAACCAGAGATTAGGGCCCGGCTCATCTACCGCCTTCGCCAAGAGCAGGACAGGGTCACAGCCACGAGGTTCGGCCACACCAAGCACTCCGGAATAGCAGCCAGGCCCTACGGTCTCCTGCAGGCTGCCCGCCCCAGAGTCTCGCAACAGTGCACACCCGCCTCGCGGCTCAAGGCGGGCATTTAAAGATGGCATTCGTTAGGCGGGCAGTCCCAGCTGCTGGCTGTGCGTGGGTATTCTTAGCTCAGGTCACTAGTTTTTCATCCCTCCACACCTCCAGGAGGAGTGAAATCAGCGCTATTAGCAACGAATAGGCCCGATTCCCAGAGTCCTGCCTTCTGTGGGTTTTGCCTTCTTCCTGTCTCCTCAAGCACAGATTCCCTCACGAGTGTTTTCATTTGTGCCTTCTTTCATCTGTAGTGAGACTGGCTGCTTTGCAGGGGTGTTCACGTCGATTCGAGGAGCGAGTCGCAAGGACCAGGAGGGTGGATGGACAACCTATGGGCAGCGAGGCCCCTGGGGAAGCCCAGGGAAGGGCCTTCAGGACGGGCTGGGCTGGACCTGGCAGGCAGGCGTCGCTTACCTTGTTGTACACGTTAAACCATTCGGGGTGGTGGTCCAGTTTCTCCGCCTGCAGGGCCACCCTTGTCATGAAGCCAAAAGCCTGCGTCGTGAAGGGAGAGCCGGGTTAGCGCCCTGGGAGAGAGGGCTGCCGGGCCCCCCGCGGGCCAATGTAAGACCCAGGTGCAGGACGGACCGGCCCCCCACGAGGAGACCCCTCCAGCCGTGGTGGCCCCCTGGCGCCCCGCAGCCGGCTCTGCGCAGGAGCCTGAGGCCGAGGGCCTTCTGAAGCGGGAAGAAAGTCTTGTTACCAGGGCCCCTACCTAACGAGGTGGAAACTCCATGGAGGGGTTCAGTCTTGGCCAGCCTTTTGGTTATCCACTGAAATGCCTTCTGCTTCCTACTTGAGCCCACTCCTCTAAGGATTGTTCCTGAAAGTTCCAGGCATGGAGGGCCCAAGACCCGTCTCCCCACTCTCCAGTCCCCAAGGATGACACTCCCAAGTAAACGGGACCAGTGCAGTGTCTGAGGGTCTTGGGTAGCAGGGCCTTGAGGGAAAGAACAAGGCCTGGAGCGTGACCCCATCCGCCCCAGCCTCAGCCGCTCCGTCCCACCCGGTGCCTTACCCGATTGAAGTCTTTGAAATGGAACTGCTTGAAGATGGCATCTCGGNCACGAGAACTACCCAAGGACAGAAACGACAGAGCGCTACAGGAGCCGTCAATCAGGGGGACCAGGGGAGAGGACGTGAGGGAGGCTAGTTCAGCTTTCCTGAGGCAGGGCCGGTTCGAGCCCCAGTCCCGCCCTTCTCCAGCAAGGTGGTTCTGTGGCACTCATCTCCCTTGGCTTCAAGGGCAGAAGGGGCCAAGAACTTCCACTTTCAGATCAGCAAGAGGAGCCGATGGGACACTAATAGACTCTACTGTTACCACGGGCACGACCCCTGCGTTTGTAAAAGGAGGCTCCTGGGGCTGGCAGGCCTGCTGGGCCTCCCGGTGGGCGATAGGTCTGGAAAAGCCCTGCAGCCTCCTCTAAGTCCATCTTTCTCTGTCTCCTGAAAACACTTGTTTTCTCTGGACTGACCTGGCTTCGTCTGGCTGCCTCTCCTCAGCTCTGAGACATCTGCACCCAGCGCCCAACCCCTGCTCCGTTCCAGGGCTGGCCCTTTCTCAGTGGCTGAGCAGCCTGGTCCACGTATCCAGGCAACTGGATTACCTGATGTCAGCTCGGGCATCAGCACCCGTTGCTTAGTTCTTTGGCCCAGAAAAAAAGTGGGTGGGTACCCTCAGCCACTGGGAGGCACCCCTTCCTCTTTAGAGTCTTCTGGGACCCCCCAAGTTTCACTGAAGTCTGGGGCTAAAATGACAAGCCTCTCCCAGATCTGGGATCAGTGGGGGGAGGGGGAAAGGCACGGTGTTTGCTTGGTAAGTCACAGGTCAGGCCTGGCCTCTGCCTGGTGGGGGAGTGCGCCATCGGGTTACTGATTACCTGCCCTGCCCTGCATCTTGGGGGCCTCTGTGCACCACACAGCCTCACTCCGCACCGCCCCTCCCTCCAAGCCACAGCTTTCCAAGTGCCCTCTCAGCTGTTGACACAGGCCCGCCTGCTCCTAAGGCTTCGGGACCAGAAAGGGGCTGTTGAGTAAGCTTCCCCGGTCCAGTCGCTCCTCCTCTGCCAGGGCCCCCCTTCACCTGCCCAGGGGTGGAGTTGTGGAGGCAGAGCTGAGCACAGGGCCAGGGCCCTCCTGGGGGGAAACCCAGCCTGGAGGAGNACTCGGCCGCGACCCGCGCGCTCGGCCTCTGCCCTTTTCCAGCACTTTCCTCAGGGCTCTCGTCACCGGGAGCTCAGGGACTGAAAACATGGGGCTCTAGGTGCGTGCGGACTTCCGCATTTGAATCGCTCTCTGCCACTTACCAGCCGCGTCACTCTGGACGTGAGATTACCTTTCTCTTTTTTAAAGACAACTGATGGAGGTATTGACCTGTAAGAAACTGCACGTAACCCAAGTGTACAACTCGATGCGTTTGACGATTCGTGCGAGCAACGCTGAGATCGAGGTCATGAACGTATCATATCCATCATAGCTACAAGTTTCCTCCTCTCTCACACAGCGTTGATCTGCTTCTGGTCACAGTCTGCTAGGTTGCATTTCCTAGAATTTTATGTGACTGGAAATCATACAGTACGTACTCTTGTGTCTGGCTTCTTATCACTCAGCATAATTACTTTGAGGTTCACCCATGTGGTTTCATGTATCAATAGTTTCTTCCTTTCTATGGCTAAGTACAATTTATAGTAGTATATCGCATGGATATACCACAATGTGTTCATCCGTTCCCTGGTTGATGGAATTTGGGTTGTTTGCAGTTTTTCACTATTACAAATAAAGCTGTCATGAATTTTCCCGCCCAAGTCTGTATAGGTGTATGCTTTCATTTTTCTTGAGCAAATGTCCAGGAGTGGAATGACTGGGGCCTGTGGCAGATGTGTTTATAAGCTTGTTAGGAAAGTGCCAGATTGCTCCCCAAAGTGGTTGTACTGTTTTACACATCCCCACCAGCAGTGTCTGAGGTTTCTACTTTCCCTATAATGAGGAAAACAAAGGCAAAAGAAATGCAGCTTCAATTACATCCCCGTCCAGCTTGCAGCCCACAGACAGGCACCTGAAACATGCCCAGTGTGAAGTCTCTTTCTGCCCACGGGTCCTGTGGTCCTGTCGGTCGTGTTCCTGTGCTTTAATAAAATCACCTTTTTGCACCAAAGATGTCTCAGGAATTCTTTCTTCCCCGTGTGCTCACAAACTCTTGCAGATGCACCAATGCTTATTATGGTCAATCTTTTTTTAATTATTGTTTATTTATTTATTTTTACAGAGAGAGAGTGGGAGAGAACACTTGCACATTCATGAGTGGGGGGAGAGAGAGAGAAAGAGAGAGAGAGAGAATCCCAAGCAGGCCCCAAGCTCAGTGCAGAATCTGTCCCCAGGCTTGATTTCACGACTGCAAGATCCTGACCCGAGCCAAAATCAAGAGTCAGGCACTTAACTGACTGAGCCACACAAGAGCCCCAATGGTCAATCTTTTTCATTTGAGTCATTCTAATTGGTGGGTAGTGGTTTCTCATTGAGTTTCCATAATAGCTAATGATATTGAACATCTTTTCATGTGTTTATTTGCCATTGGTAAATCTGGTGAACTGCCTGTTCCAGTTTCCTGCCCGTTTTTGTTTTTGTTTTTGTTTTTGAGTTGTTTTCTTACTGGGTGTTGAGAGTTCCTTATTATGGATACGAGCACTTTATCAGAGATCTGGTTTTAATTTACATTCCACACTGTGTTTCAAATAGAAACTGCTCTTAATTTTGATGAACTCCAATTTATTAAATGTTTCTTTTATGGAGTAGTGTTTTGGTGGTGCAACTAAAAATCTTTACTGAACCCAATGTCACAAAAATTTTTCTGTTTTGTTTCCTTTTTGTGATGTTTCTCCCATGTTTTTGTTTTTGCATTAGGTCTGTGATCCATTTTGAGCTGATTTTTCCTATGCTTTGAGTGGTAAAATCCAAATTCGCTTTTTGCATGTGAATATTCATTTCTTCCTTTCTCCACTGAATTGCTTTTATACCTTTGTAAAAACTCGATTGAAGGTATATGTGTGGTTTATTTATAATTGACCTATATGTGTGGACTCTATCCTGTTCCGTTGATCTGTTTGTCCATCTTGATGCTAATGCCATACACCTTGTTTACTGTGGCTGGGGAAGTCTCGGAGGCAGTCTTCATCCCTATAATATGCTTTTATTCCTCTTCTCCCAATGGGCTAATATGTGAATTATATTGCATTCATGTGTGTTTTTGTTTGTATTGTTTTGCAACATGTGTGCTGTTGTTTCATCTATATGTATTTTTTAAAAATTTGTAATTTTTATTTTTGAGTGAGACAGAGACGGAGTGTGAGTGGGGGGAGGGGCAGAGAGAGAGGGAGACACAGAATCTGAAGCAGGCCCCAGGCTCTGAGCCCAATGTGGGGCTTGAACTCGTGAACCGTGAGATCATGACCTGGGCTGAAGTCAGACACTCACCCGACTGAGCCACCCAGGTGCCCCCATCTGTATGTATTTTTAATTTTTGTAAATGGGTCTGTGTACCATATCTCATTCAGTTTCTTTCACCCATGTGTGCTATCTGTGTACTTGGTCTGTAGTTTCTAACGGCTGCTGAGTATCCCATGTTATTCTTCTTCCAGTGATGGACACTCGGGTAGCTTCCAACTCCCCTGCCACCATCACTACTACCCCCTCAGCACGTGAGTGTGCAACACACACGTAGCAAAACAACAAAGAAGGATATTGCAGTCAGCATCTCTTCCAGCTCTATAGCTCCCTGGCCTCTGAGCAGTTTCTTAGGCAACTTAAATATAAACATGTAAATATATATAAATGCAAATATATAAATATACATATATCCAATAAATCCAGCAATTCCCTCATGGGTATGTATCCTAAAATAGCTTTCGATGCTCTGGACAATGGCTGTTCTGGTCCTCATGTCACGTGCATCGTGTGAGGGTTCCCATTGCACAAAATACTCACACTTGACATTATCTAGCTTTTTAATTTCTGCCACGTTATAGGTATAAACTGATAACACACTCTTTTGCTTTGTGTGTTTCTGATTACTAAGGATCCTGAGCACCTCTTCATATGCATGTTTAGTGCTTGGGCTTATGGCTTGTAAATTACCTTTTTTTAAAAGACCTTTTTTAATCTTTAAGTAATCTCTACATCCAACGTGGATCTTGAGCTCACAACCCCAAGATCGAGAGTCGCATGCTTCACTGATTGAGCCAGCCAGGCGCCCCCCTCCCCCCGTAAATTGCCTTTTAATATTCTTTCCATTTTGAAAAGAGTTTACAATGTTCTCTTTTTTCAGTTGATTTGCAAGAGTTTATATCTAGACCCTAATTGCTTTGTCCACTTTCAATATTGCAAAAATCTCCTCCCATTTGGCCATCGGCATACTAACTTCTCCCATAGTGTCCTTTGTTGGTAGAAGTTTTATATTTTAGTGTACTAGGCTTATCTCTTCTTTTCTCTGCCTTATACCTTTGTGCCTCTGAAGATTTGTCAGATAATTTCCCTGCCATGACAACATTCTCCCTTTTCTTCTGTTAACTTTATGGTTAGATAAAAGTAAGACCCGAATGTGAAAGGTCCCCTTTTAGATGTGTGTTAGGCAGGATGTTAGCTCAGCTCCAGTGACCCTTGACTGTCCGTGTTCATGCCTTGTGGCTTTTGCTAGTCATCTGCCAGCATGGGACTGGGGCTCCGTGGCTGTCCAGGCCATCAGATGACTTCAGCCCCAGCAGACATCTGCCTGCAGTAAGGTGAGTCCCCAAGTAAGAACCCTGCCCAGCAGAGACCAGTCAACCCATGGAATTATGGTAACTAGCAGTACGTTTTAATTTTAAGCCACCAGATTTGGGGGTGGCTTGTCATACAGCAATAGGGAAGAGGACACATAGATTCCTGAACAAAACTTAATACTTGGAAGTGGAGTGCTAAAAACAAGCTGCCTGGGAATGGTGGGTGGGGAGAAGGTGGGCGGAAGGCCACAAAGACAGTAGGGAAGATTTGCCTCCACCCCGGAGGTACAAAGCTACAAAGAGTGCTGCTTCCACACTAACATGGGGAAGCCCGGATACACTACAAAATCATCACTTTAGTTCCCCTGGCCTTGAAGCTGAGCTCTCAGGGCAACCAAGGGGCCTGAATTCCAAGGGAGGAATGCAGACGGGCTCTGGCCCTCGGGGAGGGAGGAGGGACACGCACAGCCTCCATTAAAGTGGGTAAGAAGACTCAGCTACAATCTTAACAAGTAGTTGGGAGCCGGGTGCGTGCTGGAATAGCAGCCCGGGATAGCTGGGGGCCGCCCTCGGGAACAGCTTGCCTTCTGAACTCTAGCGGGTGCTGAGCAGAAAGATGCGAGGGAGACCCTCCCAGCGGAGCAGGGACCGCAGGGGACTGGCTACTGCTGCGGGCGGAAGTGCCAAGCCCCGCCCTCCTCTCCAGACCCTGGTGCAAAGGAGCAAGAGCCTCAGTCACTAGCAAAGGACACACCACACCCTCACTTCCAGAGCCCAGAGCCACTGTGGCTTTATTTCCAGTAGGAGAAAAATAAATTTCTCTGCNATCCTATACCAGCAGCACCTTTAGAGGTCAGCTGCGCGCTGGTGAGGATGTGGGGCCACTGGAACTCTCACACATTGCGGGGAAATACAAAATAATTCAGCCACTTTGGAAAGCAACTTGGCAACTTTTTATGAAGTTAAATATACACTTAACCTTATATAGATCGACAATCGCACTCCAAGAGAAATGAAAAGTACGTCCGTGCAAAAACCTATATGCAAATACGCATACAGCTGTATTTGGAAATAATTCAAATGTCTATGGACAGATGACTGAATTAACACATATGCATTCATACACTGGGATACTACTCAGCAATGTAAAAAAATGGGTTGTGGACCCACTCAATGTAATGGATGAATCCCAAATAAATCATGCTAATAACAGTAGCCCAAATGTCAATGTACTGTATTATTCTATTTATATAATATTATGAAAAATACACCACTCTAGGCAGAGAAAAGGTAAGTGATTGACTGCGAGGGGCTGGAGAGGAAGGAGCTGGCTACAGAGGGGTGCAAGGGAATTTTGGGGGTGGTAATTAAAATATTTTGTATTTTGATTGTGATGCAGTCAAATGATTGGATGCCTTTGCCAAAAAGGTGTGAATATGTAAATTATATCTCAGTAACTTTGAATTAAAAAACGAATTGAGGGTATGAAATCTCAGGACAGTCATTACCATTGGCTAGTGAGCATCAGAAAGATTGTGAGTGGGCTTCTGGTAATGTTTTGTGTCTTGGTCTGTGTGTTGGGTATGTGGGTGTGTCGGTGAAAAGTCAAGTTGTACATCTAGGGATTACGAACTGTTTTATATGTATATTATATTTCAATAAAAATGTTTAAAAGACAGTGATGAAATTATTATTGGAAAAAAAGAGGACTCAAGAACAATTAGGAAGCAGCGCCTGGGTGGCTCAGTCAGTTAAGCGTCTGACTTCAGCTCAGGTCATATTCTCATGGTTCGTGAATTTGAGCCCCACATTGGGCTCTGTACTGACAGCTCAGAGCCTGGAGGCTGCTTTGGATTCTGTGTCTCCCTCTCTCTCTGCCCCTGCCCTATTCACACTGTTTCTCTCTCTATCTCAAACATAAACATTAAAAATTTTTTAAAAACGAACTATTAAGAAGATTGTCTTTTCAAGTCACCTGCAAGAGAGAAGGGAATACCAAATGAACTTGTGCTTAGCTCCTAGCTGCCTACGATGGCATGGAGAAAAGAGGGAATGGAGAGCTGGCAATGAGCTATTAGGTTTGTTTGTTTTAAGTAATCTCTCCACCCAATATTGGGGGGAGAGGGGCTTGAACTTACGACCCTGAGTTCAAGAGTCACATGCTCTACCAACTAAGCCAGCCAGGCACATGGGGCTGTTTGGTTTTTGAGCAGAATTTAGATGAAACAGAGAGGACCCAGCACAGTCTTTCCAGCTAACAAAAGGTTCTCAAAGTAAGAAATGGCTTCACAGTAAAGATCAAGCCAGGGCTGTCCTTGTAAGTCTCTGTTATGACCTTAGAGAGATTTGGGCTATGTCTCATAGATGTTTTCAGGTAGACAAGAGGTCTTCTAGAAGAATCTTGAGGATGTGACTCTTAGGCCAACTTTACCAAATAGGAGGGTTGTTAACAATCATAAGGACATTGTTCTGCCGATGTCCCTGACTCACAGCCAAGGTAGAGAGGGCCTCTCTTGGGGACATTTGTGGCTGGAAGTTTTGTCTAATAGAATAAACCACCATAAGATTCATAGGAACCTCAAAAAAAAAATTAAAGAATTGTATTCATAATAGCACAACCAACGTGGAATGAAAAGACAGAGATAATTCACAAGGAAAAGCGTCTACTGTACTTCCTACCTTCTACAAGTAGGATTCAGGCAGAAAAAGCTACTGCACTTCAAACAGGAGTATTTCTTACCAAGAGGAAAAAGTAAGCCTCGTTTCAGAGAGAAGAACTCAGTGTTCTAAGCAAAGAGCTGTGAAGATTTACCCCGGGGGTGGGACTGGATCCAGGATCATATGATCTGTGATCATGCTCTGATGGATTTCAGAATTGCTAAAGCTCACTGACTACCACATGCCCTTTCTCTGTCCCCTCCCCCTTTTTTAGAGCCAGAGCGAGTGAGCAAGTGAGCATGAGCAGTGGAGAGGGGCAGAGGGAGACAGAACCTCAAGCAGGCACCAAGCTCAGTATGGAGACCAATACGTGCTCGATCCCACGACGCTGGGATCATGACTTGAGTCAAAATCAAGAGTCAGGTGCTCAACTGACTGAGCCACCCAGGTGCCCCTTCTTCCCCTCTTTCGAGCAGAAATGTTTATTCCACCATCCTATTCCTCTCACTGCATGTAGGGTGAGGGTGGGGTGTTAAGAGGGCAAGTTTGAAGCAGAAGAATCTTCTGGTGAAAGTGAAAAGGCCTTGTGACCCCAGGAAGGGTCACTTCCCTTGTCACCCCTTTCTCCCCAGCGAGACATGCTGTGACATGTGACCCATGTTCTCTGCGGTGGAGCATGAACAGATGAACTAACCAGTAGTCTGGGGGCCTCACATTGGGCTAAGAGGCCTCAACTCCTCCATTTAATGCCTCTGTCTGTCAGGATGGGGTGGGTTATGCTGCAGTAACAAATAACCTCCCACACCTCAGTGGCTCAACATTAACAAGAGTTTCTTTCTCTCACAATGTGTCCAGTGCAGGTTGACAGGTGAAATCTACCCACTGTTGTCACTCAGGGACCTAGGCCGATGGGAGTTTCATGTCTCATATATTTCCACTACTGCTACAAAGCTGGGATGCGCATGTGGTAGGATAGCATTGGGTCTTTTTTTAAAGAANGTTTTGATTTGTATTTCCCTGATGAGGAGGGATGCTGAGCATCGTTTCATGTGTCTGTTGGCCATCTGGATGTCCTCTTTGGAGAAGTGTCTGTTCATATCTTCTGCCCATGTCTTCACTGGGTTGTTTGTTTTTCGGGCGTGTAGTTTGGTGAGTTCCTTATAGATTCTGGATATTAACCTAAAGAATTTTTAAATGCTTATTTATTTTTGAGGTGAGGGGAGGAGCAGAGGGAGAGGGAGACACAGAATCCGAAGCAGGCTCCAGGCTCTGAGCTATCAGCACAGAGCCCAAGGTGGGGCTTGAACCTGCTCAGATCATGACCTGAGCTGAAGTCAGACGCTTAACTGACTGAGCCACCCAGCATCCGGATTAGCATTGTATCTTAAGTTTTAGCTCACAGGGCTGTGTCCAGACTCAAAGGGTGTGGGGAAGTGCAATTCTACCATATGCCGGGAAGGGATGCTGGAAATATTTGATGAATTACATGAAGGACCATAGGGTCTAGGCCTCCTATGGCAGGGCACCTAGGGGAGTTGAATGATGGCCCGGGTTGAAAGAGAAGCTGTCCTTTAGGCCACACCGCGAGTGACCGGGTGTCAGGCATGTGTGAGGCTCCGGGGCACGGTTCACCCAAGGGAAACTTCTGAGGCCTCTTGGTGAGTCTGGAGGTTCATAATGTCTGGATTTGTTTGGGTTATCTTCTGACCATCCCATTCTACCTCTAAAATTTCACCCTCCATTAAAATGACTTAATAATTCCCTCTTCCAAGGAGGCAGATTTTCCAGGCACAGATCCAGATTTTTTGTATAAGTCTAATATATATATATAATTGTGGAGACCCCAGTTTTTAAAAAATAATTTACACTTTATTATTTTTAATGTGTATTTTGAGAGAGAGTGTGCACATGCATGAGACTGTACACAGCAGGGGAAGGGCAGAGAGAGAGTAAGAGAGAGAGAATCTCAGGCAGGCTCTGCATGCTGTCAGCAGAGAGCCTGATGTGGGGCTTGATCCCATGAATGGGATCATGAGATTAGCCGAAATCAAGGGTCAGTCGATCAACCCACTGAGCCACCCAGGCGCCTCCACGGAGGCCTTCTTTTCTTTAAGAAAAAGAACACTAGGGGCACCTGGGTGGCTCAGTTGGTTAAGTGTCCAACTTCAGCTCAGGTCATGATCTCACGGTTTGTGAGTTAGAGACCCGCATCGGGCTCTGTGCTGATAGCTCAGAGCCTGGAGCCTGTTTAGGATTCTGTGTCTCCTCCTCTCTCTGCCCCTCCCCCATCTGTTCTTTGTCTCCTTCTGTCTTTCAAAAATAAATAAATGTTAAAAAAATTTTTTTAAAGAAAAAGAAGACAAATCACAGAAAAAGTCTCCTCCCTCAAATATAAGCTCAAATGTGAATATTTACTTAGAAGGAGAAAGGCAGTTGCAACAAACTGCAAATTTAAAAGAACTACTATAAACATCACAGAGTTCAGAGAAATAATATAACATTTTAATTAGGTGCCTGACATACCACCTATAATAGTTTTTATTTACTACAATTTCATCTACATTTTGATCACCTCTTCATATGATGGTAGTTTTTCATTAGCCTTTTGTAAAGAGAGCATAGGAAGATGAATTTTGATAACTATGCTAGAAGAAAGACTGATTATTTTGTTGATAATTTTGATGCATAAACTGACTTCACACATACCTGTGCTTGCTAGTACAATCTGGATCCGACAATGAAATTCTGATACATTCTATCTGTGTAATACAAACAGAAAAAATAGCAGTGAATATGTTAATATTAATTAATTAATAATTAATAACTGAGTATGTTACATTATTGAGGATTTCCCTAACAAGGGAGACGATGTCTTTTTTGACCAAGTATTGATGAAAATGAAAACACCTGCTTTACGAATATTACACAACTGACAACTGGAAGAATTTTCCAGAGGTTAGATGCTGGCCCTGTACCCAAGGAGGCTTTTTTCTCCTATATGACCCACATGCCTTTTGCCAGCGTCCAAGGGAAACATGCAGGTCACTTACAATGTCTGGCTCTGCACCTTTCTGTCACTGGCTGGATGTGTTGGCATAGGAAGAGGCAGAAATATTTCTGGAAGGTGTTTTTACAACCAGAATGGCCAGCCATAGTTAATCTAGGCATGGAAGTGACTGAGAATCACATAGATGTTTCTCTCCCTCTGAACCCAAATTAAGTGCATCCCCAACTCGGCTTGCCTTTAGCCAGATCCCCACACACATCAACATCTAGCCTAACACACCCCTAGCTGAGGCGAGCAACACCAGGAACTGGGAAAGTCGGAGAGACAAAAGACAAGGGGGCTTAGCCCACTGGGTTTAAAATACCAAAATATCTTTCTTATCGCTTTTAGTTTTTAAACGTTGTTTATATATTTCTAGAGAAAGAGAGAGAGAGAGCAGGTGTGAGAGAAGCAGAGAGACAGAGAGAGAGAGAAAATCTCAAGCAGTGCAGAGCCCGACTTGGGGTTTAAACCTGAGAAACCTGAGATCATGACCTGAGCCAAAATCAAGAGTCTATTGCTTAACCACCTGAGCCACCCAGGCACCACACACCCCCTCCCCCTCCCATACCTTTCTTTTGCAAATTTCACAAAAACGTGCAATCTGAGTTGGTCCTTGGTTGGGTCTCTTTGAGGGGAAGTCCCTGAGGCTCGGAATTTGNCCCCAATTCCTGACAAAGCTTTATTTGGTCTCTTTCCTCTTCCCTTCTTTTCTCTTGCTCTGAGGGATGAAAAATGGTGTCTCCGAATTCTGCACGGTGTCTGGCCCTGTTTCCTATACTTAATACCCTCTCATCAAGTGGTTCCCAAGTCCAAGTCCACGTACTATTCACCTGCTGGCTGAGAGGGTTGCTGAACAGCATACGAAATCTTCTAGAGGTGCTGTCTAACAGTGACACCTCTGTCACCAACATTTACGTACCACTCACTTTTTGCCAGATCCCAGGCTAAGGATCTAAAACATTAAAACAAAACCCCAAACCACACAAGCTCTGAAAAAATTTTTTAAAAATTTTTACTGAAGTAGAGTTGCTATACGATGACGATGCATTATTTTCAGGTCGTATATAGTGATTGGACAAGTCACACGGGCTTTTTATAGTTATAGAAGCAACACATACTTAGAGTAAAAAAACAAACAACACAACAAAAAAAATAACAAAGAGAGTGTGGCTATTACGGCTGGGCGTAAAGAGGAAGGTGAACACTGCCCTTCCACGCCGCTTTGTGCCCACCCAGGGCCACCCTGCAGAGACAGACTCAGGGACTGGGGCAGCACCTGCTCTGAGGTCTGGCTCCTCCACCAGCCTAACTGTGGGATCTTGAGCAAGTTACTCAACCGTTTGGAGCCTCAGTTGACCCAACTGTAAAATTGGGGTGATGATGATGATGATGATGATGATGATGATGATGATGATAGTTGCCTTGTAGGGGCGCCTGGGCAGTCTGTTAGGCGTCTGACTTGACTTCAGCTAAGGTCGTGATCTTGCAATTCATGGGTTCAAGCCTCACATCAGTCTCTCTGCTGTCAGCACAGAGCCTGCTTTGGATCCTCTGTCCTCTCCTCTCTCTACCCCTTCCCTGCTCTCTCTCTCGCTCTCTCTCAAAAATAAAACATTAAAAAAATAGCTGCCTCATAGGGTTTTTGTAACAACTAAATGAGATATTCCCTGGCAAATGCCTGACATTGTGCCTGTGCCCTGTCAACCCCACATGAGGGTCACCTGCACTGTCTGTCTGCCCACGGATGCCATCTGCCTCCTTCTGCCTGAGGACATTCTTGACCTCTAGAACAAGCTCTGTCTAGACAGATGTAGTGGGAGAGTAACAGCCCACTTTCCACCAGTGTGGACCATGGCTTAGTGGGTAAAATCCCCTCCCTTGCCCCTCGGGGGAGCAACCCTGGCGTGTTCTACAGGGTCTCTCGGGGTCCCCAGTGGATTCACCCCATTGCCCTCAGCAAAATCCTGCTCTGCAACGCACTTGCCCTTGACTCTCCTCCTTTCCCACCAACCCGCCTGCTGTCTTTTTTTGTTTTTCTTAATTCGAGATGGTCCTTTTCTTGTTGATTTGTAGGATAACAGCCCCTCGTTTATTACAGATGCTGTAAATATTTTCTCAGAATCTCATTTGCTTTTTAGCTTAGTAATACAGTGAAATGTTACATTTTTAGATGGTCAAATCTGTCTGAATTTTCCTTTGCGGTTGCTGGATTTCACATCTAGCCTAGAAAGAAAGGGCTTCTCGTGCCGAGATGAACAAATATTTGACAGATGGTAAAGTGTTCGGATTATTAATCTCTCTGGAATTTACTTTTGGTTGGCATGTGACATATAATAATACTAATAACAAAGTCAACAACAACAGTAATACTCACTAGTTTGCTCTTCAAGTGGATAAGAAAAAAATCCCGCATTATTTGTTCAGACCTCAACTAGTCCATCTTCTCCCCGCTGATCTGAATGCTTCTCTTGCGTTTTCCCCGAGTTCCCATAATCCCCACAACGTGGCTTCTGGAATCTTTGTTCAATTCCTTTGATGCATCAACTCTGCCCTGTTTTAATTACTCCAGCTTTACAGCGCGTTTTGATATCTGGTAGGTCAAGTCTCATCTCATTTTTTTTCTTTTTTCAAAATGTTCTTGGTTATTTTTGTTTACTCTTTCAGATGAGCTTTAAAACTAGCCTGTCAAGTTCTATAAAAATCCTGTTAGGTTTCTGATTGGAAATGCATTGAATTTATAGATTTAATTTGGGAAGAATTGACATCTTCATATTATTGAGCCTTCCCGTCCAGAGTATGATATACCACTCCATTTATTCAGGCCTCTTTATGTCCTTCTGTAAAGTTTTATTGTGTTCCTTGCATAGAACTTGGACATTTCTCATTAAGTTTACTCTTAGGTATTTTATAGTCTCAGTTGGCCATTGTGCATAGGATATTTTTCCCATTACATTTCTAATTGCCTATTGTTAGGTGTGCAAGTGGGTGTGAATTTTGATGGTACCTGGTCTGCAGTCACACCAATGCACTGTCTACTTTAGTTCTAATGTTTTTCTGTGGATTAGCACAACTCTCAACCAGCCATGCCTGTCCCACATGGGACGGGGCCCCCTCAAGAGCTCTGTCATATCTGGGCAACAGTAGTTGAATGTACTGACCCCCATAGGGCTACCTGGGGTGAAACATTCACCTATGGCCCCTAGGTCCCTTTTCTAGGTCTAAGCTTCTCTGAGTTCATCATTCTGGTTGCTGGGTCTGTTTTCTGGCACCATCTTCCCAACTGCATGAGAATCAAGGGTGACTTCCCTTCCCTCTCACCTTCCTTTCCTTCTTCGCTGTTCTTGGTTGAGTTCTACATGCCAAGCACTGTAACAAGTGGCAGGAAGGAGAGATATTGAGGTGAGAGTTGAAGGTCTAAATGCTTCACCCCCTTGGGACTCAAGTGGTGTCACTTAAAATATTCTCAAGTTAAATGTGTGGATGGTAGAGACCCACCCCCCAAAATGGCCAGAACTACACTATATACCTGGGGGCTCCTCCTCCACCCCATGGCCCTAGGCGGACTTGAACCCCAGGGGCTTGCACCATCCCAAAGGAAAGCTTCCATTCTCCACCAGCAAAGAGTCTTGCTTCCTTTTCCAGGCATCCAGCCTCAACGTTTGCCACAGGGGGCGCTGCTGTCCTGTCTCGGACCCCTGCTCTGTTGCCTATGCTTCTGTTCCAGTAACTGGCCTTCTCTGAAGCCAAAGTGGGGGTGTCTCCTCCCTCAGCAAATGAGGCTGCTCCTCAGGGACCCTCTCAGGAGTTCTCCAGGGGTACACAGCCTCTGAGCAGGGTCTGCCTGCTGGGATCCTGAGCCCGGCCACCTTTGTGCCCCGTCCTAGGTTCACGGAGCCACCCACAAAGCTGCTGCTCCCTGCCTCCACCCCCAACACAAATGGCTCCTTCTCACTCATCTCTCACAGGGAGCCTGCTTACCTATCAGAAGAGTCTGGAACAGTGGTTCTCAATCAGGGTGGTGGTGATGGTGATGATTTTGCCCCACCACCCAGAGATCATTTGGTCCCTCCCCATCCCATGGTGGGTGCTCAGCTTAGCACCTGGCTCTGACAGGTACTCACTAAATGTTGTTGAATGAAATGAGGTCTGAAAGACAGCTTAGGAGCCACCGAAGAGTCCTGAGACACTCGGAGGTGGCCACTGGTTTTTAGGATGAGGTGTTCCTGGGGTGTGCTGAATGCCCCCAGTCACAGGGCACTCACTTCCTTAGATGCACTCCTTTCTGGGCTGGCTCCAGCCATCTGGGCAGAAGTTCTTGCTGATGAGGGAGGTCAGGTGCTTTCCTCTGTCTGAAGGCCACGTGGGGACTGGTGGCAGCCATGCTGAGCAGCGCAGGTCTAGACATTAGAAATAGAAAGTCTCAGTTTCTTCCCAGGGAGACAAAAACCACACTCTCCTCCTGTCTGATGAGTCAGCCTTCCTTCCAAAGGACAGCAGGGAGCTTTGGCAATAGTAGAAACCAAAGCCACAAGTTCAGTATTTTTTTAAGTTTATTACTATTTTAAATTTATTTTGAGAGAGAGAGAGAGAGAGCATGCATGCAACAAGGGGCAGAGAGAGGGGGCCAGAGAGAATCCCAAGCAGGATCTGCACTGTCAGCACACAGCCCGACGTGGCGCTCTATACCCATGAACTGTGAGATCATGATCTGGGCCAAAATCAAAAGTCAGACGCTCAACCGANTTTGGTGAGTTCCTTATAGATTCTGGATATTAACCCTTTATCTGATATGTCACACAAGTTCAGTTCTTAATGGGTCTCTGTCATGGTGAGACCAGTGTCCTCTCTCAAGGACCCTCTGGTCTCGGGAAGGAGGTGGGTATACCAGTAATACACATGACTAACATGCGGTGGGGCCGTAAAGGAGTGACACAGAGTAACGCTACAAGTGGGTGACAGTATAGTGTCTGCATGGAGGGATGAGCGGTTCACGTCTTGAAGAGTCACCGGGAGCTGGCCAGGCAGAGACAAGTTCTCAATGCTGGGGTGTGCCTAGGGGGAGGGTGTGGCCTGTTCCTAGGAAGAGTCCTCAGTGGGCTGACCTGGGAGCCCCGAGGGGTTAGAAGAGGCTGCTGGTGCTGGGCTGCGCGCTTCTGTGGCAGGCTTCCCCCAGCTCCGAGCCTCATTCAGAGCTCTGCTGAGTGGCAGCCATAGGCTTCGGGGGCGTGGGGAATCCAGTTTTGCTTCTGGCCATCCTCGCAAGGCTACTTTCCACCAACAGGGGGCAGGGCGACCTCAGGAAATGATCCCATTCTTTGGGCTTTGGGCAGCCAGATGAAATCCTGCGGTAGATGGTAGGTGAGACCTCTCCATGCTCAGTGGACAATTCCTGAGCTTCAGGCTCGGTGCCAGCCTCTAGGCCCACGAAGACAAGCCTTGCCCCTTGCAGCCCATGTCCCTGCCCACAGGGCTTGTTGGGGCTGCAGGCAGTGATGGATTCCATCAGGGCGGAGGCTGGAGGTGAGGTAGGAACTGCTCCCTAGAGAAGGCCACTCTTGGGCTCAACCAAGAACTCTTGGCTCACAGGGTTTCAAGATGTGCCACTGAGAGGACAGGGTGTGGGGCTGAGGCACAGACTGGAACGTCTGGCTGCTGACTGCAGTCCCAGATCCCAGAGCATGAGGTACAGGTAGGTACAGGGGCCAGAGAGCTGGGACAGTGACAGGTGTGGCTGTAGAGAAAGCTCGTGAAGGACCCTGGAGCCACGCTAAGGAGCTCCTTCCTGGGGCAGCAAGGTGAGGAGCAGACAGAATCTCCTTTAAGAACACGATATCAAGACAAATACACACCAAAGTACGTAATATGACTCCCCACCCCCGATGATCACCTCCTCCGCGCTTTCGTCCACTCTCCTTCCACGTTTTAAAAGCTTCTTATTGTAGGAAATTTCAAATACACAGAAGAGCTGGGAGCTGGTGTAATGATCCTCATAGACCGCCACCTGCCTGGCTCAACAATGAACGATGTGCCACGCGCATTTTAGCTCTCCCCGCACCCTCAGATTATTTTGAAACAAATCACGTTGTCATTTCACATCTACATATTTCAGTACGTACCCCTAAAAGTTAAGGACTGTCTAAAAACAAAAACGCAACCGCACTGCCATGACCACCCCTGAACAGAGTCGTCATTCTTTAATTTCGTCCCATGTCCAGGACTGACAGGATTTTAAGCCCAGAAACGGCCAGACCTGGGGCGGCACTCCAGGATGCTCCCCGGGGCAGAGAGTGTGGGAGGAAATGGACAAGGCGTCAGCCAGGAGACTTTTATGAGAGCCTGGGGTAGAACAATGAGCACGTGAACTTGGCTAAGTCAAGGCCGTAAAGGGAAGAGCGGTGGGAAGCTTACTCGGTGCCAGGCGCTACACGTGTGGTCCTCATCCTCAGGAAGCCCACGGGTGATGTCTTGTGATCTCCCGTTTACAGGTTGGAGACCATGGCTCAGATGGACTCATGCCTTGGTTCCCCACTGCAGAGGCAATGCTGTCCTGCGGCGCGAGGGCCACCGAATGGGGGGTGGGCTCAGGTGCAGGGCTGTCAGGAAAGCCTCTGGCAGCTGAGGGGTGGGGGAGGAAGCCGCCTCTTTCTCAATTCCCACTGATCCCCATGAGAGGGTGGGTGCTGGTGGTGGGTGAGGGGGGGTCCCCTTTGCTAACCTGTACCAGCAACACGCCAAGCAACCCAACCCACTCTGCCCTCTCCCTACTTTTCCTCTCCCGGCCCCCCAAGTGGACTGTCTGTCCCCATTCTCCATGTGAATGAGGCAGGGGCCACCACACTGCAGGCATCTCTCAGAATCCAACGTAACATTGCGCTAACATGGTCAACTGGCGGCTGACGCAGCCCTTTCTTCCTTAGAAGAAGATTGTGCTCTCTCCCCATTCTTCCCCACCCCCACCCCATGGAATGCCAAGTCTGCAATCAACACGAGTGGTGGAGGGTTGTCCAGTTGGTTCTCTTATGGGAAGCATCCCTGTCCCCAGGGCCAGCAGGCAGGGGGAGGGGCAGCTGTCTGTCGGGGTCCGTGAGTGCACAGACCTCCTTCTTGCTCAGATTGGGAGCCCGGGGTGGTGGGAACCAGCAAGCCCAAGGCCAAGCTCAAGCCCCTGCTGGGTGACGTGGGAGGAGTCTCGGACCCTTCCTGGGCCTCCATTTCTTCAGCTGTGAAATGAAGCAGGAGGGAGACCATCTCAGGGAATTCCTACAAACTGCCTGGTGCAGAGGGGGTCATGGCCAGCTTCGTTCCCCATCGCTTCTGCACCTGGTGGCTCGGATCAACTCTGCTGCTCCCTCCCTCACCAGAGTCAGGGGATGGGGCCCCACCCGCCCTGAGAGCCTACAAAGCTGCCCTAGGAGCTGTTTCTATAGAGGAGGCCTGGGGACCGTCCTGCCCACGCTCGTCCCGCTCCTCATCTTTCTGGATCATGAATTGCTTCTGCCCTCCAGCCCCTGGCATTCTGTGAACTCCCACATTTCCAGCGCTGCACACCTTCCTCCCCTGCGGCCCAGGCGAGCCCGTCTGTCTTCATTAACCAGGGATTTTGGCTGCTACGGCTGTTCGGAGCTGGGTTCTGGGAGCAGTCCCCCAAGGCCTGGGCACCCTGGGCCAGAGCTCTGGGGACAGTGGCTGTGAAGGAAGATGAACAGGGCCTCCTTGGTGTCTGTCTGCAGCCTTGGTGACCCGAGGAAGCTGGGTGACCGATTTTGATCAATGTCTGTCTCAGACTCCTGCGTGCCCAAACCAGCCAATTATGAGCTGCTGCCCCGGGAGCCTCAGTCATGGCTGCCCCAGGGCCAGAGGGGAAGTCCCTTATTTGATAGATGACCGGAGAGTAAGGGACACGCCCAAGGTCACTGCCAGCTCTGATAGAAAGCCAGGGATCCTGCTTTTCTGGCTGGATTCTCCCCCTGCAGTGGGCCCCCCAGGCATGTTGGGGCCAGGCCGGGCTTGCCCCACTCCCCCCTCCCCCAAACAGCTTGGAGGGCTCTGGCGGGCTGGACTCGGGCTCCGCGAAACCTCAGAACCAGAGGAAAACTGAGGGCTCACCTTGCCAGCCCCATCCTGATACGACAATTGTGGAAATGGAGGTGCAAAGAGGGGAGCTACCTGCCTCCAGTCAGGCCCCTCCGTCCGAGCCTCTTGTTCCTCCTCTTTTCCTCCTTCAGAACCGGCTGGACAACCCCCTCCCTCCCACCCTGCAGGAACGAACAAGATCAAGACTTCCTCCCTCTCGTAAAACCCATTTCATTGTTCCTCCCCAACTCAGCTGCTGCCCTGGTGAGAGCACTGGATGCGGAGTCCAGGGACCTAGATTCGAGTCCTCTCCCTGCTTACTGCTGTGTGATCTTTAGTAGGTCGCTTCACTTCTCTGAGCCTCACTTGCACGATGGTAACATTAATTCCACTGACTTGATCAAATGGGATCATATCCCATAGAAAACCCTAGAGAAGTAGTGGGCTTGTTCTGAGATGGCTAGAGAGACATGGATAGAATCCATGAGTAGACGGAGATGAGTTCTTTCTGGGCCCCAGAAGACTGTGAACAGTGACTGCAACTCTGTCCCCGATTTGCTGTGTGGGCGCAGGCAAGCGGCCTAACCTCTCTGTGCCTCATAAAAGCATGGAGATCTATGCTCCTCCACGCTGTGGTATTGACCTCCTGACAACAGGGGAAGCTAAATGTGGAAGAGCTTTAAGATCCCTTGAAGAAAGGCTGTTTATAAACCTAAGAGATTATTAACAACATCCAATAATCATGCTGTCTGCTAACAAAAGTAATGACGCCCTAAAGTTGGGCAGAGAAACCAGCCCTGTCAGCACGGCAGCTCCTCGCTGGTCTTCCTCTCAGGCTCTGAGGGCTAATAACCCTCTGTGTTCATGTGGGGCTTTGCCTCTGCAAACCAACCACTAATTAGTTCCTCCACGGGCGTGCCCAGGAGGTGGGCAGGAAGGGCATGGGGTTGTGAGGGAGCTGGAGTTCCGGGAAGGGGGGGGTGGCCTCTAGCCTGGCCGCTCAGCTGCTTAGGGGCAGGGCCAGGCTGGGAACAGAAGGATCTCTCAGTTCTCACTGTCCGCTTCTGCTGCTGTGGTGAGCACCAGGGCAGACAGCTTGCCCTCTCTGGGCCTCAGTTTCCTCATCTGTACAGTGGGGTTGTAACTTCCAGGTCTGGGTGCTAAGTCCCTGACTCCAAGCCAACCGGACCCTGCACGGGTGGGTTATCCCTGGCGGAAGGCTGTGCACGGCCCCGGGTCAGGACTTGGGCGGGAGACATGCGGCCTCGGCCTCGTCCTGGCCGCGGCCTCATCCTGGCTGCGGCCTGCGGGACCCCCCTCCCGGCGGGGCTCCCAACGCCTTGCTTCAGCCGCCTGCTCCCATTCTGTCTCTCTTTCACTACACAGCCTATTTTTAACTTTCGGCCCTGGGGGAGGGGAGGAAGGGCTCAGTGGCAGCGGTTTTTCCTCTCTCCTTTCCTTTGTCTTTTCCTCCGGAGGCCTCTCTGCTCTGCCCTCCCCCAGCTCCCCCTACC
>NW_027532406.1:5075459-5103512 GCF_008692635.1 Crocuta crocuta | reverse complement strand
ATCCTTCCCCCCCCACCCGCCACCCTTCCTCCTCTGCTCCTCTCATCCCCTCCCTGCCTCCCGCTGTCCATCAGGGTCCCCCCCCTCCCTGCTGCCTCCTCCCAGGAACCCCCCCAAGCCCCACCCCTGTCCAGGATGGCAACCCCTTAGAGGCAGCAACTCATGTAGCACGGGATCTTGCCACAGTCACTTGTGACTGCTGGCAGCCAATCTCGTGGACACTTTGTGGCCACAGCTGACACGGGGACGGCACCCTCCTGCAAAGCTGACCTCTTCTGGTCTCCTCCTACCTTGCTAGACGAGCCACTGGGTGCCACTCTGTCCCCGCCGTTGACTGCCAGTGTCAGCCAATGGGTCAGGCAGCCTCAGGGAGGACTTCCCAGGGCCCTTCCACCTTCTTTGGCTTCCGACACATGGATTTTCCCGAGTCCCCTCCTCCTCCCCCACCTCATCGCAGTCCTTATTCCCATTGTGGGCCCCATCCACCTCCTGGCTTCAGGCCTTGTGTGTGACCGGGCCCTGCCACTGGGAGCCCATCCTGGGCTTTTGCTGGATTAGGAAAGAGGGTCTCCTCTTGGTGACGAGGTGTGGTGCCAACTCGGGGCTGCCCGGGCCTGTACCCACCTCAGGGAAGGCCGCCTGAGGAGGAGGTCGGCAGGGAGGGAAACAGAACCACGCGATAGAAGGAGAAGGTGGATTTCCAAGCCCTCAGCTGAGCACCTGGATTCAACCGGGGGCTCTCAGTGCCTGTCCCCCCCACCCCAGGGGGCTGTCCCCCAGGCAGGAGGCTGTCTGTAGACAGATGCACTGCAGGAAGGCACACTTGGGGCGGGCAGAGACCAGAGCCCACCTTGCAGCCCACAGCGATGAGTCCCTGGGCTTCTGGGAGGCCGGGGCTCCTGCTGGGGCCTGCGGGAACGCCGGCCTGGGGCTCGGGGCCGGGCCCAGGAAGGTGGGGTCCTGCTCTGAGCCCCGGCCGTCCCAGCCCCAGCAGCTGTCTTGAGCCAATACCGCTGTCCTGTCCCTGGGGAACAGAGGAGGGTGCGGAGTGTGGGCTGGGGTTGCCCCGGGATGAGGGCGGGGACCCCTTCCTACGTGTGGGGTGACGTGCCAGCACCTGGAAGTCAGGGCGGCGGCTGTGGAGGTCCACACTCTGTCCTCCCTTCAAGAGAAGCTGCCCCAAGAGACACACCGGCTGCCTACTCCCAGCCGTGGTCCCTCAGGACCTGCTGCAGCGTCTCCACCCAGACCACCACCCGGGGCCGCCCCCACTCATGGCCCAGCACTGGGGGTACCGGGGCTGGGGAGGGCAGTGCGACCCGGCACCCCACCGGCCCACAGCCCCCCTCCATCTGACACTGTGGGGGACTCCCGGCCCAGCCCCAGCTGGCCCTGCCCGGCTCTCATAGGGTTCACCTCCAGCCTCTGCTCCGAGTCTCGCTCCCCTGCTGACTCCTCCAAGGCTTCTCTAGCCCCAGCCAAAGAGCCGGCCTCCGGACCTCCCCGGGCCCTCAGCCTTGACTGCTTGTTTGGGGCCCCTGCACGGTGTGGCGCGCAGCAGTGGGCCTGTGGTGCTTGAACCCCTCGGGAGCGTCTCCTGACCCTGAACTAGTCCCTGTGCGCCTTGAGGGCTGGGGGTTCAAATCCTGGCTGCACCATTAGCCCAGCTTTCTGGGCTCATGGAAATGAGATAAAGTCCATGGGCTTGGGGGTCGGGCAAACCTGGGTTTGAACTGCAGCTTGGCTGGGGCCGTCTCTTCCTGTCTCTGCTTCAGTTTCCTTGTATTTAGAACAGGGAAAGGACGCCCCTGGGAAATGTCTGGGAAGTGCCTGGGCCAGCCTGTGGCTGCCTCTCCCCTCCCCTGCCTGCCTTCGGGCCTGCTCAGGGCCTGGCACCCTGGAGGCGGTGAGGCGAGGGGCAGTGGCTGGAGGAGGCCGGGTCGGGCTGGGCTGGGGAGATGGGTGGGGCGGCTGTCCTGGCTCCCGAGGGCTCAGAAACCTCCATTCAGCACTGGCGTTGGTGTGAAGCTCTATAGGGCAGGGGCTGGCTCGGAGACTGGGAGAGCAGGGGGCGGGGATTGAAGGGCAGAAGGCACAGGGACAAAGGGATAGAGATGGGACACAAGGGAGGGGCCCCAGGCCGCAGTGAGTGCTGATGAGGGGTCCTTCAGCCCTGGGTGCAACTGAAGAGTGGGCCTGATTGGAGGGGGCTCTGGCGGCCCTGCAGCTTCTTGACCAGTCCCTGTGAGGGGCCACCCCTGCACTGGCCACTCAGAGAACACCCCGGAATTCTGCGGCCCCAGCAGGAAGGACATCTGTGACCTTGCCGTGAGGCTGGCAGGATTTGAGGGCTGATGGAGGAGGAGAAGGAGCATGGGTGACCAGATGTCCAGGTCTCTCTGGGGTGGGAAGGTCCCCTCATCATTCCACTGCCGCGGCTTGGATGCCTCCAGGGGCAGGCAGCTCCCCATCCCCGAGACAGTCTGCTCTGATACCGAGAAGGTCTTTGCTAGGCTGATGCTTTCACTCTGGCCTTGGCCGTGGGGTGTGTGTGTGTGTGTGTGTGTGTGTGTGTGTGCGCGCGTGCGCGCACTGGGGTAAGCTGTCAGCCAGCATATGATGCTCCAGGATTGCTGGCGGGGAGAGAATTCTAGGAACTTTCGTCTGCATCCCGGAGAGGAAGCAGAGGCCTTTCTCTTCGGGTCCTTTATTTGATCTTGGGCCCCTCTTGCCTCAGAGAAGGACTTCTGACAAATTCATTTACACTAGAGGCTAGGATATTACTTTGTAACTTCCTCTAAAAAGAGGGCAGTTTTTAACCCAAGGCGACACTTTACTTTCGGTGGAATGACAGGTGATGGGGAGCTGATGGAGAGCTTTAGACGAGAACCTACACTCCCCGCTAACATCTCTCCCTCTTGTCTTCGTTGCAGGTTCTTGGCTGGTAGGGGCTATGTCTTCTGTTTTTTTTTTCCTGTGGGCCCCTCCCCCAATCAGGGTCCAGTGACCACTCCCATCACCCCTGGGGACTCTGTGAGTGGCAGGGATGGGACAGTAAGCATAGCCTTTGTACCTGTGAACCACATCACCAAACCAATTCTCAACGAAGGTACGAGTTCTGGCTGTGGCTGGCTTGCTGTGCAGCCTTGGGCAAGTCATTGCCCTCTCTGGGCCTCCATTGTCCATCTGGGAAAGGCAGGCTTTGGACCACAGTGTCCTTGAAGTCTCCTCCAGATATGGAAGTCCCTCCTCAGGTTGCTGGGCCACACCTGGGTGAGGCTCTGAGAGCACCAGGGCAAGGGGCATGGACTCCACATGATCCCATGGCCCTCAGCCAGCCAGGCAACTGACCCCCTCCAGACGTGATAGGAGAGTTCTTACTGCTGGAAGCCTGGAGGCTCTCTTGTCTGGCTTCCTTGGTGACAGATGGAGAAACTGAGTCCTGGGTAGAGGGATGGCTTGCCTGAGTCCCTGAGCAGGTTAGCATTAGGTCAGACGTATAAACAGGTTTCTTGTTGTCGGTATAGTGGGGAGGTCTGGTGGACAAATCCTGGCGGGCTCCCTGTTAGAGGTGAGAACTAAGATAGGTTCTAAAGGAAAGCATGGGTGGAGGAGTGTCTTCTGGGAAGGGGCCCCAGGGGAAGAGGTTGCATTGAGCACCTGTCCTTGGCCCGTGTGCCCCTTGCTTCGGAGCCCTGGTGTCCGAGGCGGCCGTTCTGCACTTGGTCCCCGGTCCGCAGTGATGGAGGGCCACTCCCCCTGTGGTGTGGGCTGTCCCTGGGCCAGTGGCTGGACTGGGCTGGACGTGACTGTAAATCAGCCATGGAGCAGAACTACAGCAGATGGCTTATGCATCTCAGGCACCTATCCTCTAACTCAGAATGGGCAGTGACGTGTCATTCTAATGAGGTTGCAAATTTCTTTGTCACCCAGGAGGTTGACAGCCATGGCCAGCGTCACCTCGCTCACCCCAGGCTCCTGGAGGGCCTCCCGGGCTGGGAGTGGGTACAGAAGGCGACGAGGCTTCAAGCAGGCTGGGGAGAGGGGTGGGACCCACCTAACTTTGGGCACCGCGCCCCACCTCCCACCCTGCCCCCTCTAGTCTCCTGGATGTCTCTCCTTTCTGGCAGCAGATCGCACTGTCCTTGAATATGCTGTGCAGATTTTCTCTCCAGATCCTGGCTTACATGGCTCCTGCCTTCTAGAACACCCTCTCTGCTCTCTTCAACTATCCAGAGTCTTCTTTCAATGCCTAGGGAAGACTTCCGCCTCCAGGAAGCCCCCTGTAGCTAGTCCAGCCATAACCCTTAGACCTCTGGGGACAGGTGAACCCTGTTTTGCTTGCTGCCTCCAGTGAGGAGGCTGGGGGCTGCCTGCAGCCCCATAATGGAAGGACCAGGGAGGCTGCAAGCAGGCTCCACTGGGAAGAGTTCTGGGATCTATTAGTGATGTCTGCTAGGCTCAGGAAATAGAAGACTCCAGGGCCTTATGTTTGCTTTCCGTGCTGAGGCATCTGGGCCATGTGGCCATTTATTTCAACATTTTTGCACGTGTTGACAGTAAACCTTTCTCTCTCTCTTTTTTTTTAAACCTTCTGTCTACCCGGAGGAGACATAGCCTTTTGATGGCTGGCACTTTCCCAGGCCTCCCCTGCATCCCTACAGTGGTAGGCGTGTGTGAAGACATGACAAATCGCAGTCAGATAGAGGGGTGTGGGTAAAATGCTGTCACTTTCCCTGGAGTTGGGAACCTGGGTCACAAGGCTTCAGGGCCATTTACAGAGGAGTGCTGTAGGGGGCACAGAGTGGGGGCACAGGTCCCAGAGGAAATGAATGCTGGGAAAATCTCTGTAGTAGATTGGAGGCTGTTGGGTTGCTGGTGTTTCTTGGACCAGTGGAGCAGGGCCGGGAGTCCAGCCTGGCATCGGGGGCCCCCCAGGCTGCTGCCTGCTTATGTCCTCTGGTCCCCATAGAGGCGGCCCCTTTTCTCTTCTGAGGCTCTAAAAGCATTCATTAGTGCACAGCCTCCCACATGTGAGATCCACATCTGTCATTTCCCCATTTTATGGATGGGAAAATGAAGGGCGCTCAGAGTTTATGGCTGAATCCCAGGGTCCATCGAGCAGTTTGGTGCTGTCTAGAGTGACTCTGCTGCAAACATAAGCTCTCCGTTGAGGCCAGGCCAAAGGCCCTGATGAAGAGTGTCTGAGCTACAGAGTCACTTACAGATTGTCGATTCTGAGTCCCTTAAGATCAGAAGGAGAAAATGAGGCCCAGAGAGGACCAGGGCTGGCCCCAGGCCTCAAAGCCTCCTCTCATGGACAGGCTTCCTGACAACCGAGTCTCTTGAGGATCTAGAATACGGGGTGAGCGGGGCCTTTGCCAGCACCCCACAGTGCCCAGACCCAGAGACACTGAAGAAAGGGACCCTGCAGGACGCCTGCTGTGGTAGCCAGCCTTGGCTAGTGCTACTACATGCCTTTATTTCCCCCCAAGTCAGACACTTTGACTTCCCACCAACGACCTTGGCATGGGGGTGTTGTGTAGCATGAAGGCCATGGTACAAGCCTAGTGCTCAGAAGTTTTCAGCTTGGCCACTGATGCCCTGGGGCATTTAGCCTTCCTAGGCTCAGCTCCTCCATCCCTCAGATGATGTGGGATCAGGGCATCTCTGCAGTCTTGTCCAGCTTCAAATTCTTACTATGGTGTAAATGGCTGATAGCAGATTTTTCTTAAAGCTACTTTGGTGGGAAGTGGGAGGAGAGCCTGAAGGCAAGAACAAGAGCCTGGCGGGGGGGGGAGCACTGCAGAGATGGGTCATGATGTGGTTCAGAGAGGAGATCTGGGGGGCGGGACACTCAGCCTGCTTCTGAGCCCCCTCCCTCTCTGGCCTTTCTCTTCATCCTTCTTTTCCTCCTCCTTTCTCTCCTCCTTTCTCGTTCTCCTGCTGCAGAAGTCCCTGCAGCATTCCCCTCGGTTTGGAGCAGTGAAAAGAGCTGGCCCTCGGCCAGATTTGTATTGGTGGTTTATTGATTTAATTAATCGGGAGCTGTAAACAGTGCCCCTCCTCCATGTGGGGTTGGGCAGGGGCTGAGCAGAGGATCCACAGGCAGTTGGAGGGCATGAAAGAGCCAAGGAGGCCGCTGGCATCAGGGGCAGCCTGTTTCAAGGACGTGTGGTTCCTGTAAACTTTGTCCCTTTTGGACTCTATCTGAAGTGACATTGCAACCGGCAGTGACAGCTTAATCGAGCCTGGAGCCTCAGGCAGGGAAAGGGAAGCCAGTGGACAGCAGACAGAGGGAGCCCAGCCCCAGCAGCCTGCATCCCACCTGGGCCACCCCTTCTCCGGCAGGTGCCTTGCTCGGGGCACGGGGAAAGCTGTCCTTTCATCCTCGACAACGGAGCCGCGGGTCCGTGTGCCCTTCCAGTGGTGTGCCTTCCGGTGCCCACTCTTGCCTGACACCTCCAGACGCTGTCACAGAGCAGGCATCTGCTGTGTCTGTTGAAGAGGAAGGAGGGATTTCAGGGGGCCTGACTCCTTCTAGACTGGGGAGCACTGGCCTGGGAGCCAGAACCTTGGGCTCTGTGCCATGTGAGCCCTACGGCTGGGTGCCAGCTTTCCAGCTGCCCTCTCTGGATGGATGCAAGCGAGGATCGGGCTCAGCATTGTCTGACGTCCCTTCTGACTCCATGGTCACCTTTGCTCCCGTGCCCAGGCGATGTCCTTGTGCCACGGAGTGCTGGGCATTGGATGGGGGGGATCCCACAGCTCTGGGGTCAGCCAGTCTTCACTCCAGCTCTGTAAAGTGGGCAACCTCATCTGCACCTTACTGATGAGCAACTCAGAGAGGTTGAGTTACCTGCCTCAGGTCACGCAGTTGTTAGGTGGCAATGCTATGTTTGAGCCCAGGCAGTTCAAGGAGGGGTGACAACGATGCTGATGGCTTTCCCCTGGCATCCTCCACGCCCTCCTGTCCATCGGCCCCTCCAGTCAGCCGTGAGGCACCTCCCTCCCTCCAGAGCATGAGGAAAGGGTTGCCTAGGGGGATCGGGGAGATGGAGATGCTACAGTCAGTCTTCGGCCTCATCCTTTTTATTTTCATTTTTTTCAATGTTTATTTATTTTTGAGAGAGAGAGTGCAAGTGAGCATGGGAGGGGCAGAGAGAGAGGGGAACACAGAATCTGAAGCAGGCTCCAGGCTCTGACCTGTTAGCACAGAGCCTGATAAGGGGCTCAAACCCAAGGACTGTGAGCTCATGACCTGAGCTGAAGTCAGAACCTTAACCGACTGAGCCACCTAGGTACCCCCTCTTTTTTTTTTCTAATGTTTATTCATTAAAAATTTTTTAAATCTTTAATTATTATTGAGACAGAGAGAAACAGAGCATGAGCAGGGGAGGGGCAGAGAGAGAGGGAGACACAGAATCAGAAGCAGGTTCCAGGTTCTGAGCTGTCAGCACAGAGCCCAATGCGGGGCTCGAGCCCACGGGCCTGAGCTGAAGTTGGATGCTTCACCAAGTGAGCTACCCAGGCACCCCTGGCCTCCTCTTTTTTATATGGAACAATTTAAGACTTTGTATGTCATCCTTGGGCCGCACTAATCTCCATATTATTTCAGTGTTAGCAGATGTACCACCAAAGAGAGCACACCCACCCCCACCCCATCCTTTGGAAAGGAAGCTGGAGGCTCCCGGATGGTAGTGCTGAGTTGGCTACACTTCACGGGGAGCCAGGAGCCTGGGGGCGGGAGGCTGCAGGGTATCATCTCTGCAGGAGTGAGGCTGGGTGCAGGGGACATGCCTTGGTGGCTCAGAGCCTGACAGTGATGGCAGGGTCTTTGGGGCCCATTGCCCAGATGAGGTCACTAAGGTCCAGGGTCACATGGTCTGGGTAGGGGGGGTCTCTCTGGGAGAGCCTGGCCTGACCTGCGGATCCTCCCTGTTTCCACCCCTAGCCACGTGGACCAGGGTGGCCAGCAGGAGGGCACAGGGGGCAGGCAGGAGCAGGGCCCTGTCCCACAAGCCTGTGTCAGCAGAACTCAGTCTGTCTCGTGAGTTCACAGCTGCCGGCGACATCTGCTCCGTCTCCCACCNCCGGCCCACTCCGTCTACTGCTTCTCTCAGTTTCTTTGCATCACTGGGCTTTCTGCCTCCTCTCTCGTTCTCTGGGTCTCTCAGAATTGGTCCTCTCTGCCCCATCCCCTGGGTGATGCCAGACCCTCCAGCGCTCAGGACCCAGGGGGAGCAGTGACAGGCGAGCGTGACAGGCTTGGCTTGGGGACCGCATGGCGGGGGGCCTTCGCCGTTCCCTGGGTGACCACCCCGAGCTCCCGGATCCTCCTCCGTGGGATGGGGATAACAGCATTGACTTAGGGGGGCTGTCGTGGGGGGACAGGGCCGGTGACAGTGCCCGGTGCCTTCCTCATCCCCCTGAGCTCCATGCCCAGGCTCACAGTTACTTGTCGTCCCTCTCAGCCCATCTGTTCCCAAACTCGGACGTGCCCAAGACCCCTGGCCATCCTGAGGAGCTGCGGACCCCCAGACCCGTTATCCTAGCCTGGCTCCTGCCCAGCTGCTCCACCAGCATCCCTGCCAGAAGGTCGTCACCTCTGGAGTGTCGTGGTTGTTAACAAGGTGGTGCTCCTGCTCTGCCCTCGGAGCCGCAGTCTGCACACCTGTGAAACAGGAAGAATAAGGCCTTCTTCCCGGGCTTGAGGATAAAGCTCTCACCCCAGGCTTTGTGGACGTCAGAAGGGCCCCACAAACAGGGCTCACTAATCTTGCTGAGCCCGCCAGTGGGGGGGGGGGCTCACCCCCTCTGAGATGGATAGCCGGGGTACCTGTTGTAGATGACACCCGGGCGTGCTGACATGTGCCAGTGCCTCAAGGAGTCCCCACCTCTGCCAAGTCCCTCTTTCTCCTTCCAGAAGCCTCCCCCAGCTGCCCACGCTTGCTGACATCTTCCTCGGGCCTCCTGCAGGCTGGGCCCACCCCTGGCACCTGTTTGCTGCTGGCTTACTCATTCTCTCTCACCTGCAGTGTTGCAAGAAGCCTCCCAAGTGGCTGTCCTGCCCTCCCTCGCTCTCTCCACCCCGTTCTTGAACTTTATCTAGAGGGATTAAAAATGCTTTATTTGGGGGTATTTTAGAGTACGAAGTGCTCAAATCTTCAGTGCATACCTCAATGGATTTCTACATGCGTATACTCTGTGTAATTGCCTCACTGAGCAACGGACAGCGAATTCCAACAGTCCGGGATGTTCCCCTGGGCCCCTTTCTGGTCAAGAATCTCCCAGAGGTAACCCCGATTCAGACCTGTCATCTACCCCTGAGCTTAGTCAAATGGAGCCGGACAGGATATACACGTGTCTGTCGGCTTTCTTGCGTTCCGCATTGTGTCTGTGAGGCCCGTCCGCACCGATACAGGGTCATAATTTGTTCTTTTCACTGCTGCATAGTAGTTCATCGAATNCGAGGGTGGTGTTCGGTTCCTGGCTACTGTGTGTAGATCTGGGGTGGCCGTTTTGCTCGTGTCCTTTGGCAGTCACCTGCTTTCGTGGCTCTCGGGTAAATACTTGTGAGTGGAATTGCTAGATCATACCCCAGGTATGTGTTTGGTTTCCGTAAACGCTGCCAAGTGGTTAATGAACACCCCCACAGGCAGCGTGCGAGAGCTCTGGTGGCTCCACACTCGTCAACACCGGAGGTTGGCATTCCTTCTTAATTGTAGCCACTGTGGTGGGAGTATAATGGGTTCCCATTGTCGTTTTAATTTGCTTTGGCCCAGGGACTGATGGGGTTGGGAGCTTCTCACATGCTCACCGGGCAGCTGGACACGTGCTCCCTGAACAGTTCAAGTCCTTGGCCAATGCTTTTTTTTTTTTTTTAACTGGGCTGCTTTTTGCCTTTGATTTTGAGGCTTTTTCCTATTTTTTTTTTTTTTTTTTTTACATATTCTGGATTTGATTCCTCTGTGGATCTGTGTGTAGGCGGTGTGCTTCTCCATCTTTCCCACTCCCACCTTCCCACCCTCTCGCAACCCCTCGCTTGGGCGGTGTGGTGTCCCTGAGCTGAGCATTTGGATGTGGGGGGCCCTCTGCCGTGCGGAGTCTCCCTCCTCTTCTCCTCCTCACCAGGCTTGCTTTCCAAGACCTGAATCAATCTCCACTTCCTCTACAAAGTCAGCCCATTCCTTCTTCCCACTCCGTGGTTCACAGCCCTGTGTTTTGTATCCATCAGAGTGTGGAACCCCTTGGGTATAATAAATGTACACTGTGGGGGGGGGCACCTAGGCATCTGTGTGCGCCTCTGGGACACAATGGTGTTTTCTCTTTGTCACAGCTGCCCTGTACCTTGCACAATGCTGGTGCTCAACCCACACTTGCCATAGGTTTTCAAAGNAGCATTTGGATGTGGGGGGCCCTCTGCCGTGCGGAGTCTCCCTCCTCTTCTCCTCCTCACCAGGCTTGCTTTCCAAGACCTGAATCAATCTCCACTTCCTCTACAAAGTCAGCCCATTCCTTCTTCCCACTCCGTGGTTCACAGCCCTGTGTTTTGTATCCATCAGAGTGTGGAACCCCTTGGGTACAATAAATGTACGCTGTGGGGGGGGGGCACCTAGGCATCTGTGTGCGCCTCTGGGACACAATGGTGTTTTCTCTTTGTCACAGCTGCCCTGTACCTTGCACAATGCTGGTGCTCAACCCACACTTGCCATAGGTTTTCAAAGGTAGGGTTGAGGCATGGCCCAGCTTGCCTGGACACAGCATTAATGGTCCTTCCTGGAGGTTCCGAGGAGAGGGGAGTGGGTGAGGGCACCAAGGGGCTGATGGGGAAGAGAACATGGTCTCAGGGCCAGACTGGGGTCTAGTGCTGACCTGACACCATGTCTGCGTGCTCTTGGGTAGCGCCCTCACCCTCTATGCCTCAGTTTCCTCTTCTGTGAAATGGAGAGAATAAATCTTTCTTCACCCATGCCTCACCAGGTGGCTATGGGGGTAAATGAGATGTCAGAGGAGCATGTGTGTGACCCAACACAGCGCAGACGCACAGAGAAGCCACCCCTGTCCCCTGGGAGCCCCTGCTTGTGAGGAAGGTGTCAGGCACACCGGCCCCACTGCAGCCCGGAGGGGAGTTGAGCATGCTCAGGGCAGGAGAGGCACGTCCTAGTCGGGAAAGCCTTGCTAATACCAACATCTAAATCTGAGTGGTGGCAAGATGTCCTTTTCTGAATGTTCAAACCATTTCATAATTTATATTATTTTTCAATGGAAAAACAAAAAAGTCCAGTTTGGGCTCTTCCAATGCTCTGGGCTGCTTATGAGAGGCCACCCCCATGTCGCTCTGTCAGGTACGCATGTCAATCAGGCTGGTCCTTGCATCGCACGTAGGAGTCGCCTCTGACAAAGGAGGACCCACGCCCTGTGTCCAGCCCCGCACACTCCCTTGGGTGCCAGCCAGCTGAGGACAGGTGTGCGAGGGGTGGAGGGAGGGGGACCCAGTGCCTGGGGCTCTGCGGGGGTGGGGTGCCGGACCTGGGGAGGGAGCAAAGGCTGGAAGTCATAAAGGCAAGGTCGGCTGACTTGCAGAGGCCAGAGTGGGGCCCCTCCGGTCTCTCATCTGTACAGAAGGCAGAGAAGGCTTGGTCAAAGTCATGTGGGAAATTCTTGGGGCCAGGTCTCCCCCACTGACTTCACCTCCCACCAGCCCCGTGCTTGTCAGGGACCAGGACATTGTTTTCTGGGTTGCCCTCAGGCTTCGAAAGCCTGACACTGCCTAGCAAACCCTCAGGCTTGGGCAGACCTCTCTGTCTTGGACCTGGGCTGCTCAGCACTGAGATCCTCCGAGTCCTGGGGTGTCTCCAGAAGAGCCTAGGATGTTCAGTGGGTAGCTCTGGATGTTGGTGCCGCTCACAGGCTTGTGGAGTTAATCATGGGCACCTCCCCCCGGCTCTGAGTTCACTAACTAGAGGCTGGTAGCCTGCGAACCGGCCATTTGCATCACGGAATTCGGCCAGTGCTCCAAGGCAGGGCCTCTCCCTGGCCACTGAGCGTTGCACGTTTCTGAGCACCGCTGCTGGCTTCCCCCGGCCCTGACCCAACCCGCATCACCTCCACTGTCACCTCCACTGTGTCGGTTTTATCCGCTGGGCTCTGGGTGAGAAGATCTCACTTGAAGGAAAGTTCTACTGCTTGGAACTTTTTGAAAAACTATCACTTTGGACCAATTTATTTGTTGTAATCTATCCTGGATGTGCCAAGGAAGCCTATGTGTCGGGGACTAACCCAGCCTCATGTGTGAGTGCTGAGCTGTCCTCAAGTCCTGGGCTACCCTGGGCTGCAGGAGCTCCGAGCCAACCCAAGGGTTCTAGGATAGCACGTGCCTCTGGGCCAACCCGGGACAACATGCGTATTCTGCATTGATTTGGGGGCCTGGGCCAGCCTGTGCGCCAGCTGTAGGCTAGCCTGGGCTAAGCTATGCCAGGGACAACCCACAGGTTCTGGGCCACTCAAGGTACCTGTTCCGGGCTCTTCTGTAAGACCTGGGGGAGCTCCATCTCTCTGTCCTAGAGATAAGGACCAGGAAGGGAGCTCTGATCCAACTGCCCTCTTAGTTCTTCGACGGGGGCGGGGGGAAGATGGCCTCTGTTTCCCCTCTGAGGAGAATGAGCAATACCAAAGAGCTTGGAGTGCCTTCAGGAGCAGGCACCCAGGGCCGCTCCCCCTGAGCTCATGGGGGTGGAGGAGGACACAGCCGGCTCCCGTCCAGGGCAGGCAGGGCTGGGCGGGGCAGGTGAGAGACAATGGGATCATTGCGGTTCTGGGGAGGCCACACAATAGGAAGGCTCCCTGTCCTTCCCGATTCTTCCTGCAGAAGGAAGTCAGCGACCCCAAGTGGGTCTCAGCTCTCCCTCCCCCAGCCTCACCAAGAGCCCCGTCCAGAGAGCCTGGTCCAGAGAGTCCAGGGTGCTCAGCTCCATGTCTGGCAACGTCATCCCGATCTGCCTCTGGTTTTGGCAGAAGGAGGGTCATCTATCCAGTTGGCAGGCGAGGCTGGTGAGGAGCCAGGCTGGAGTCCCAGGTGCCCCTAGCTCTGATGCCAGTGCACCCAAGACTCCGTGTCACCCATAGAATCCCCGTCCAGAGCCTACCCTCTGTCTGGGCTCCATCGTCCGTTCCTCCCCCAGAGGCACCCCCATGAGAGCTGCTGTCTCCCCATTGATCCTGGCCCCTGGGAGCCCCTACTCTGCCCCAGAGCCCGGTTTCTAGGCACCTGCTAGAAACAGTCTGCTGGGGAGACAGTTGTCCCTGTCACTTGTGCCCCGCGGGTGCGACCACAGCATGCTCGCCGATGCAGCGACAGGGGCATCACTGCCCTATCCCGTGGGGAAGGCCAGTGGTGACCTCGAACTGCCACTCACACCCCGAGTTAGGTTCGTTCCTCAGCCGTCTTCCCCGTCCAGCCACATCCATCCTTCCTGCCTCCCTGCATGCCCGGCAGCCAGACCCAGCTCACTCCATCCATCCTTCCACACCTGGCTCCTGAGCCCTTCCTGAGCAGGGTGCTGCGCACCCCAGGTGAATATAACCAGGCCCTGCCACGTGCTGCTCCTGAATCCCTCCCACTCTGCTCCCGCTACTCCCTCCTGTCCCCTCCTCCAGGGAGCCTTACCAGACTCCCCGCATAGGTGCCTGTAGGTCAACCTGAGAGCCCCAGGGGTTACCCCAGGTCCCTTGGGAAGGGGATCCTTACTCCCTGGGCACTCCCATGGCAACCCTGGGAACACCCTCCACCAGCAGGACAGCTGACTCAGTCTACCCCTGCCTTTTGGAAGGTGAGCACAGCCATCAAGGCCCCAGCAAGGGCCCTTCCCCTGTGTTGTCTGGACTGGCTGGGGCTGGCACAGGGGCCTCTACACTCACCAAGTACGTGGGACAGGGAGGCACCCGGGGACTCTGAGTGGGGGGGTAAGCTCTCTGGGCCCCGGGCTTACAGAGAGACGTCAGGATTTCTGTCACCAGCCTGACACAGTGCTTCTGCTTCTGGTGTCCCACTAACCACTCATTGCCCATATGGCCGGAATCGGGGATGCAGGGGTGATCCTGAAGGGAGGGGTCCAGGATCCTGAAGGCTGGGCCTGGAACCCCCCACCCCGAGAATAAAACCCCGAGGGCCTCGGCACGCACACATGCCCCCACCTGTGGGCCTACCTCCCCCCACCTCTGCCTCCCTCCTGTGTGTCCCTCTCTGGCATCTCTTCCCTCCACCCCCCACCCTCCCTACTCTGTGTCCACATAACACAGACCATCTTTGATAGCCCAGACTTAATGCCCCTCCTCAGGGAAGGCTTTTCCCTCAGACCATGTGGGTCCCACCTGCTCTCTGCTTCTGTGACCCCCTCCGCTTCTGCTGCGTGGCAGTGATCTTGACTGCAGAGAAATAATGAGCTGTGTCTCACCGACTGTTTAGTATCTGCCTTCTGCACCACCACCCTATCCCCTGCCTTCACCCTGTGGGAGCCTCATGGCCGCGGGGGCCTTGCCTGTCCTTGAGTGAATCAGTGAATGAATGAATTCACGAATGAATGAATGAACGGTGAGACAAGACTGCAGGGCACGATGAGTGAGGAAGTGAGGAGGCCAGCCGGGGGGGGAGGGGGGTCTGTGCCGTGGTCCAGGTGTGCACAGGAGCCTCCGCTGCTCTTGGCCGTGTGCCCCTGCATGGTGGGCATGCGTCGCTGGCCTCCTTGCTTGGGAGTCACGGTGGGGGGGTGGGGGTGGGGGCCCGAGAAGTGGTCAGATTCCGGGATCATATTGAAAGCAGCACTTTGTGGGTGGAGTGGATGTGGGGAGTGCCCCGAAGAGATTTTTGTCCTGACTAGAGAGCAGAGGGGCCACCGAGATGGGAAAGGCTGAGGGCAAGCAGGTTTCGGAGGGAGGCCTGAGGTTCTGACCATCTCAGAATTCACTGAGCGGCCTGTGGGCTCCCTGGGCAGGGGCTGGTGGACAGTGCCCGGTGTGAGCCTAGAGTTCTGGGGAGAGACCTGGGCCCTAGGGATGCCTTTGGGAGTCATTGGTGGATGGAACTTACTGGTATGGAATCAGATGAGCTTCTTAAGGGCACGAGGGACCCATCGGCTTTAGGGGGTCGGTGTCACATGGACCCAGGGAACAGCCTCAGGGCAGATGAAGGTGGGGAGGCCTCAGCCCCACAGATGGAGGGGCCTGGAGAGAAGTTGGGAGAGGAGGGCTGAGGAAGGTTCCAGGAGGCAGGAGCACAGGAGGATTTAGAAGACAGAGAAGTCAGGGAAATGAACTTGGCTGAAGAGGTTCTGAACATAAGCACAGAGAGGGGTCACTTTACTCCATTGGCAATAGGGAGCCACTGCGGTTGGTGAGCAGGGGATGCATACGACTGGTGGGCCTTGGGACCCACTCGGTGGCTGTGAATAGAAGGGGTGCTTGGAGGCAGATACCAGACTATGCCCATACTAGGGTCTGGCCATGAGTTTGGGGAAGTTAGGCCTCAGTTTCCTTTTCTGTCAAGTGCATATGAGGATGCTGTTTGTGGGGACATTTATTTACCTGCCCGTCGTCTCTAGGAGCAGCGGCCTGCCATTCTGAGGCTGGCCGCTAGGTGGCAGCCAGCCCCTGGCAGCCCCACGTGTAGCCCCAGACCCGGGCTGGAGGACTTCCTGGTGAGGGTACCAGGCTTAGCACTGCTGCATCCCAGCCTGCACTTTCCTGGTGGAACCTTCCCTCCTTGCTTACTCACTGGCCAGAGGCTTCTGGGGCCTTGGGGCCAGAGGAAGGCCATGAATAGAAAGTCACCACGCACACTGCCTGTGTGGGGGCCTCTCTCCGGAGCAGCTCTGTGCTGGGCATGGGGCCAGAGGACTCTTTTCTGTTGGGTTGCCATATGTAGCCACTAAATACAGTATTTGGGACAAAACTTTGCTAAAACTTTTTCATAGTTAATCTAAAATTCAAATTTACCGGCAACCCTGGCCCTGTGGCATTGAGCAGCATGGGGGACAAGGCTGGTCACTTGCACACCCGCACTGAGCACAGAGCACTGGCCAAGGCTTCCAAGAATGAGGGCCATCAGAGAGGGAGCTGGCACCAGGGGACCAAGCCCAGTTTCAGCTCACGGTCACCTCCCCTGGATGCTGTTCGTCTGTCTGTCCATCTGTCCATCCATCTATTCACTCACCAATCTACTCACCTGTCTGTCCATCCATCCATCATCCATCCATCCATCTATCCATCTATCCATCCATTCACTCACCCACCCACCTGTCTCTTTCAATCCCTGTGGACTGGCTATTGTCTGAGGACGTACAGACCACTGGCCACTGTTGTCACACTCTCACGGGCTCTGTTTCTGTCCCTCTAGGTCCAGCCCACATGGAGCTGGAAAGAATTCGCGGCTCCTGCCTGCTTTGAGGGTCCTGCCCTCCATGGTGCATTCTGGCTGTCACATATACCCCACTCACCCCCTCGCCCAACCAAGAGTGGGTCCCCGAGAGCATTGGCAAGTGTGCTTTTACCAGGTTGCCGTGGGGGGGGGGCAGGAAAGGGGGGGAGGGGACGGAGAAACAAGGGCTGCGGGAGGCTGGCGCGGTAGCAGAGCCCAGAGAAAAAGGCCTTCCCACGTGGAGATGCCACCCGTGTCTCCTCACCTCTTCAGGGAACGCAGGGCTCAGGACCCCAAAGGCCAGCTTGGGGACGCCTCTCAGAGGCCGGACTCATCTCTTATTCCCAGACCATGAGTCCCAGAGAGGGGCAGCAAGTGACCTAAGGACACACAGTGTCCTGCTCCCTGTCTGAGCTTATTATTCCCCATCCTCCAGGCTCTAAAGATCAGCTTTAGCTCTTGGGTCCCGTCAATCACCTCCTATCCCCTGGGGTCCCTAGCAGCCCCCGCCGGGGACTTCTGCAGCCATGCAGCCCTGGGTCCCGAAGACACAGCCTCCCCCTCTGTCCTCTTCACCGGGAAGAAGATTCACAAGGCAGGCGAGTTAGTTTAAAGTAACCTGCAGTCATTTTATCACCTTGATGGCTACAATGCATTTTGTTTCTGGGAGTATCCGTAAGACTTTAATTAAATCAGGAGCTCAGGCCCCGCCAGCCTCCCTCCTGCTTATCAGCTTCTTAAGGCTGTGATTCATTACGCAGGATTATTTTTTTCATCCCTGAAATAATCTTTAAAGGCCTTCTATCAGGGAGATTAAAGCCATAAGTCATACACGCCCACGTGGATGCTTTGTTTGCTCTGCACATGGGTGGAGGGGAGTCACCCAGAGGGACGGGGGCCCCAGCCTGGCTCCCTGACTGGGCGGAGGGTGGCTGGCATTGCGGGAGCCAGGATAGCCTGGTGGCTGGGGAGGAGTGAGCGGGTAGCTGAGCATCTGGCTTCCCTTTCACCAGAGACCCCGGATGTCCTGGGTTAGAAGGGCCAGGCCGACCACATATTCAGCTTCTGCCATCACCAGATACAGGCAAACAGAGCAGGAGAGGGAGAGGGACCCAGCTCCACTCACCCCCTCACTGGACCTGCTACCCCGCTACTTGCCTCTTCTTCTCATTCTTTTTTCTTTGCTTTCTGATTTTTCTCCTCCCTTCATGTAGCGAACATTTGAGGGCCCCGCGCTGGTCACTGTGCTCTGAGTGCTGGGCAGGGCAAGACAGACCGGACGGCTATTAAGGGTTACAGTCAAGTAGTGAGTGATGACACCACATTTATCTCTCTCTCTGCTTCCCTTTTGTTGCCACCACCACCCCACCTCCTACCTTTCTATGTCTCTGTCTCTGAAAGCAGAGAAGCAAGAGTCAGGACCACACACTGGAGGTAATGGTCTTTGAGCTCATTTTGAATTGTTCAATGTCAGTCTCCCCTGGGCCAGTTTCCAAGGGGGCAGGGCTGGGCAGCCTCATCCAGGTGCCCAGATCCTTGAGGAGTAATGACGTTCATGGTTCAGCCTTTAATGGGGGCGAAGGCAACCAGGGACGTGGAGAGAGCAGGGCAGCCTTCCTGGAGGAGGTGGTGATGGGGACTCAGGTTGGGCTGCAGAGCTTGGGCTCCGAGCGCACCCTGCCCCGCTCTGGCTTCAGAAGGAGCTGGAGTGGATCTGAAACCACAGGCTCAAGGGCCTGCCTCATCTCTTTTCTGGGGTGAAATACAGAGGAAGGAACAGAGTGCCCAGGTGCCGCACTGCTGCCCTCAGCAGTTCCTTCACGTGATCACGTGTTGGTCATACCCTCCTGTGGGCCCAATGTGCGCTGTCGCTGGGCAGCTGGGCGGACACCAGCGTGGCACCTGCAGGGACCACGAAACAATGATGCTGCTTATTTGCGTCAGGTTCGCGCTTGCACCCACGGCCTGATGTCACTCAGTGACCTCAGAAGGCAGGTGCTTTCATTCTCACCTCCTTTTTCGGCTGATGATGATCTCTGCCCCATGAGGGTTCCTGTGCCAGAATTTGGCCCCAGCAGAAGCTTCCTTGACTTGAGACGGGCAGAAGGAAAGCTGAGGATGACAAGCTTCCTCTCCTCTCCTCTCCTCTCCTTTCCTCTCCTCTCCTCTCCTCTCCTCCCCNCCCTCCCCTCTCCCCTCCCCTCCCCTTTCTTTTCCCTTCTGTTTTTGAGAGTGGAGGGGGAGGGGCAGAGAGAGAGGAGAAAGTGAATCCCAAGCATGATCCACGCTCAGCTTGGAGCCCGATGCAGGGCTTGATCCCACAAACCTGTGAGATCATGGCCTGAGCAGAAATCAAGAGTCAGATGCTCAACCAACTGAGTCACCCAGGCGCCTCCTACTTTTTTTTTTTTCTTTTTCAAGCAGGGCCAAGGCTGACTTTGCATGTCACCTTGTGTAGGGCCCTGCTAACTTCTCCGAACCACCCTGACGCCAGCATGTGTGCTGCCCAAGCAAGCGCTGAGAGCACGAAGGTTAGGAGTTGCCATCTTGGCATTAGAAACTTCAACTGCTCTAGACTCAGTTTCTTCATCTGTACAGTGGGACTGATGAGAGCTCCCCATTCGCGTGGTTTTTATAAGGGTTGGAGATGGTGCGTGTAAAGGCCTGGACACAGCGCCCTCACGGGGAAAGAGTGAAGGGGAGGGGGGGGTGTAGTGGAGGGCCTCATGCCCTTTCTCTGGAAAGCAAGCTAAGAAGCATGGTCCCGCCTCCCCCACAACCACCCCCCACCCCTGCCCTGCGGGAAGAGGACCGCCCTGAGCCTCACTTCCTGCTCTGTGAGACGGGACAGGCTGAGCCACCCGTGTCCACCTTTCCACCGTCTCTCAGCAGCTCCCTGAAAACTTCCCAGCGCTGTTCAAACTGGAAGATGATCAGCATTTCCAGTGCTACTAATATTTCACTGTTTCACCTCTTGAGTGAGAAAGAAGAAACCCCTGCCAGGGGACACTTGCAGCCTGCAGTGATCGCCCCCCTCTGTGCGGTCTCCGGGGCCGCCTGCAGCACCATTCCTTCCGTACGTCGCGCCCCTGGCCCCCTGCTCCAAGGGTCCGGTCTTTGCTTGTCCCGTGTTCTTTGAGACCCTGGATCCGGCGCGTTGGCCCCTGGAATCCACAACGCTGCCAGCTTGCTGAGCTACTGCTCTGACCTCAGATTTTGTAAGATGCCTGGGGGTGTTGGGAGGGGCCAAGGAGATGGTGTGTGGACATGGTGGCTGTCACGTCACACACAGCGGGCGCTCAGGGGGTATCAGCACCCCCTGTCTGAACGCTCCAGTCCCCTTCCTGAATACCAGCTGCCTCATCTAGAGGAGTTAGAACTGGAGCGGGTGGCACAGTAGGGGGCCGTACTGGGCCTCCACGCGCTGCCCAAGGCCAAGGGAATATGCCACCCATCAACCGGAAGCAGCCTCAGAATCTTTCTTAACCCAGGATCCAGAGAACCTCCAGCAATCGGTGCATGGAGGGCTTGAACTTCCGGTGGGTGGGCTTCTCAGGCTGGGGCAGTCTGGATGTGGGAAGGCTCGGACTTCTTACAGGGAGAGGATCTGAGGCTTGTTATACGAGAAGAGGAGGAGGAGGAGGAAGAGGAGGAGGAGGAGGAGAAGACCGGTTGTTTCCGGACATCCTCACCCAGCAAGTACCCAGTGATGCAGGAGGGCCTGCCTGGCAGGGAGATTCTGGTCAGGGGCTAGGAACCCAGGCCTTGGGCTCTGCCCGCACTGCCTCTGCCCAGCCCTTGGCCTGAGACAGGCTTCACTACACATCGTCATCACCTTCCTTTCCGAGGGGCCTGCTCTGTGCCAGCCCACGCCAGCCACGTGCATGTGATCCATACATCCTCACGGCCACCTGCACTCCCATTTTACAGACAAGAAGGCAGAGGCTGAAACACCATGTCTTGGTGCCAAAGGTTGCTCAGCCAGACGGGAGCCGGGCCTGGAGGGGCTCCTTCTGTTCCTGCCGGATGTACCCAGGCCATTAGCCAGGTCCCTGACATCAGATGAATTCTGTAATTTGTAAACACAGCTGAGTGGCTTTTACGGAGGAATGTCGGGAAGTGATAAAAACTATCTTCGATAGATTTACAGAGCAGCTGAATGCCAGCCTCCTGCCTGCTTTCTCCAGGAGTCACAGGTGACAGAGAGAAGGCCCAAGAAGGCTTTTGTGGCTGGCGGCCAGGCCTTTCATGGGCTTTTACAAGACAGGTTTAGGGCACGGAGGAGACCGATGCAGGGCAGGAGGGAGAGGGCTGCGTCCATCCAGGGCTCGGGCAGGAGAGTGAAAGACTAGCAGGTAAAGCCTGGGGAAGAACCATCCCATCCCTCCCCTAGGGGCTGCATGGCCACCCTGCCCATGCCTGGGCCTCCAGGGCTGGGGACACGTGGGGACGGGGCTGGATGGGTGGAGCACAGGTCTCCACCATCCCTGCCTGCATCCCACTATTGTCCGTTTTTCCCACAGCGGCTGGAGCGAGCATTTTCCCACAAAGCAGGTCTGCTGCTCTCAGGGGCTCCTGTTACACTTAGGGTGCCCTTCTCACCCTGCCCTGCTCTCCAGGCTCTGGATTCACTGCCCTCGTTGGAGCCTTCTCTTCCTCCTTCACCTGGTTCAGGATGACATTGAGCCTGGAGATGGATTAGGTGCTCATCCCTGTGAGAGCCCCCAAACCTCCCCTCATATCCCAGATCCCAGTTTGTGAGGGTGTGCTCTGTGTGCAGGAGACTGGCAGCCCCGGTGAGGTCAGGGGTGGCATTCTTCCCATGCAGTCTTGCATCCTCAGGACCAGGACAAGGCTGGCACACAGTGGGTGCTCAGCTGTTGCCTGAGATTGCAGCAGGGAGCAGCTGGGGCACGTTGGACAGTGCAGTGAGGATGGAACCGGGGGGCCCCGAGAGGGCATGAAGCAGGGGAGGGGCATGGGGACAGCACGGTGGAGAGCAGGGCGACAGGGTGGGCCCCAGTGGCTGCTGTCCGCTCATCACGAGCACATCAAGGCTGGATGAAGCGAGAAGGCTTGGAAATCACTCACTAGAGAAGATGTGCCCAAGATGCCCTGGGGGTGTGTGATCACAGCTTTCAAGTGTCTGAAGGGCAAGGACCTGGAAGAAGGCACGTGTCCTCTGGGTGTTCTCCAGAGCGGGAAGAAGGCGGAGGAAGGGGAGGGTGAGAAGCCACAGGAAGGCCGCGGTCAGCCTGCTGTCAGAAGCACTTTCTTGCACTTGGTGATGCTTTATAACAAAGTAAGGTACTTAATGTGGTAGTGAGCTCCCGGGGGCTGGAGGCATTCAAGCAGAGGCTGGTGAGAACAAGCTGAGCAGGAAGGCAGTTAAGCTGACGGACTCTGAGACTCTTCCCCACCATCTTTGGTTCCGGCCTGGCCCCGCGATCCACGGAAGCCACTGGGAGATGTCCCCCCGTTGGTTAGAGCAGGGTGGCCAATCGTCTTGCTTTGCCTGGGACTAAGGGGTTTCCCAGGGATGTGGGACTTTGGGTGCTAAACCCAGGGCAGTCTTGGGCCAGCTGAGACAAGGGTGTCTTGCAGCGATGCACCCCTCCCAGGCTAGCACGGCTCTGGTCCTCGCGGTGAACTCCAAGGCTGGTGAAAATGTTCTGGATCCCTCCTCCCCTGAGAATGTAGCCTGATGAGCTGGGCAGGGCAGAAAGGGAACCCTCTAGACCAGGGATTCTCCGTGATGTTGGGTCAGCCCAGCCAGAGGCCCTTCCCATGTGCTTCCCTTCTCTGGGCCTCTCTTTCCTTTTCTGTAAAATGGGGACAGGGGTGGCTGGGAGGCTAGAGAGATGGCGCCCATGTTTATCCATCCCCCCTTTGATGTAGGACCATCAGCTTCTGCTTTCTCCTCCTGACCAGGGATTGACATCTAGACTCTTGGCTTCTTTCTCGCTGCACATGGGGACAGTGTGGTGGGTGAGGGGGCGGGGCAGAGAGGGCAGGAAATGAGAGCCTCTTCCTTTCTCTGGCAGGGCTGGGGAGACAGAGAGGCAAGGAGCCGGCTCTCCACCAGGTTCCTGCGCATTGGCTGCCCCAGCTGTCATCAGCCTGCCCCCCACCAGGCCCCTGGCAGTGCTGTCACCCAACCTGCTTCCTGGGGCCCTGGCTCAGAAGGAGGAGGGCGAGGGGCCTGGGTCCTCAGATGGGAGCCCCTGCCTGTGCAAGGCCTCTCTTCACCATCAGGGGGCGCACTGAGTGTGGAAGCCCTCGGGCCCCTTTGGAGGTGCAGAGCAGCCCTTTTAGGCATCGGTCCTCAGAGGGGCTGGGCTGGAGTCCCAAAGCTCACTGTGGTTGGGCTTCCCCCCAGGCTCCTGCCTGTCACTCAGCAGAGTTAGGGGGCGGTGGCAAACATGGTCCAGAGAAAGGGCAGCTTCAGCCTAGGAGCCAGGTGACTCGGGCTCCTTGATGGCCTCACCATAGAGTTTGGGCAAACGGCTGCCCCTCTCAGAGCCTCAGCATCCTCCCTTGTTGCTCTTCCTTCCTGCCATTTGCCGTGTGGCTCACACCCCCCCAGATGAACGCAGTGGCTGATCCTTAACATGAGACCCTATTGCAGGACTTAGTTCTCGCCCAGTTTACCAAGGGGGTCAGTCCCCAGGCTTGCTCTTTGTAGCATAAACCCTGAGCAATCTACAGATTTCCCCATGGTTTCCACGCCCACGTGTGCACACCCACACCCTCCCCCACCCACACATCCCCACCCACATTCACACACCCCCACCTCCATCCATACACACCCACCCCCATTCACACACACACCTCCATCCACACACACACACCTCCATCCACACACACACACCTCCAACCACACACACCCCCATCCCAATCCACACCCCCACCCCCATCCACACACACAGCTCCATCCACACACACAGCTCCATCCACACACACACCCCTTCAGACCCCCCATGCTCCCACGGCGTCCCACCCACATACACACACCTGCCCCTAGAAAGAGAGGGAGCAGCAGAGGTGATAGGCTGGAATGAAGTTTCTGGAGAGACTAGCTCTGGAGCACTTGGGGAGCAGCGGGCAGGGGAGGCCGGTCAGCCAGGCACACACGCCCTGTAGCTGAGAAGCCCTGAGCAGGTGCCTCTGGCCCAGGCCGCCGGCGCTGTCTCCTCTGATCAGCCCTGAGGGGGGCGGGGGAGCAGGGGTCCCTGACCCTGGACCATTACCCAGCCCTGCTCCCCTGCCTGGTTGCAGGCAGTGGTGGGGCACTCCCACCTCCGCATCCTTGACCCTGAGCTTCAGGCCCCAGCTGTGGGAACCCCTGTGCTGTACTCGGTGTGGGCTGGGAGGAGCCCCTGGGGACAGAGGACCTGAATTCAGGGCCAGAGTAGGTAATCCCAATGGGTCCCCCGAGATGTCCCTGTACTGAACGACCCCCTCCACGCCCCTGTCTGGTACCCTCCGGTTGCCTGTCTCCTCCCACCAAGGGGCCATGGGGCTGTTCAGACGACCCTCGGTTAGTAGAAGGACTCAGCCCCTGAGGAGCTCAGGAGCTCAGGAGCCCCGAGGATCTTCATGTTATAAGCATGACACAAAAAGGTTGCCTAGGAGCCCGCAGGGGAAGGACTTCCATCTGCCTGGGGCCCCAGAACAGCTAGTCATGTAGGCCAGCAGGTCATCCAAGGGGCCGTCAGATACAGTGCCTCCACAGCAGGAAAGGCAGGTGGTGCTGGGGGCCAGCATCTGCCAGTGCTCTCTCCATCCCCCTCCCCACCCCCATCTCCCAGGACAGCCTCTCCCTGCGCTTGCCTGCTCATCCTCCCTGCTCTGGGCTCTTGCTCTAGATCACCATATCCTCAGCCCAAATCCCATCGTGTCTGATGGTCTCCACCCGCTGGGGCTGAGGCCCGGGCCGGGCCACGCCACACGATCTGCCCCAGGCTGCCCACGGAGGGCCGTGTGTTCACTTCGGTCTGGGCAGTGCCATCTGGAGGGTGTGGGCAGGATCACTGGAGCCATAAGGGCACATGGGTATGGCAGGCACCCTGAGTAACATGGGGACATTGTCCAATGCGTCCCAGAAGAAAGGAGTTGGGGCATGAGTCAGAGCCAGTGTAAGGGTGAGGAGGGGCGGGCTAAGGGTATAGACCCACTGGAGGTCTGCACTGCAGGGATGGAGTGGGGCCTGAGCAGCCGACTGGGACAAGAGTCCTTTGAGCATCGGAGGAGGGTTGGAATGAGACTCTGCATCATAACAGCAGAGAGCGGTGGCCGGCCGGCAGCAGCAGCTGTGAGGGGCCCAGGGTCACAGTTGGGAGGCTGATGAGGCTGGTCACCAGCTCCTGTGGCATGTGTGGGCCCAATAGCAGGGGTGGGGGCAAGAGCAAGGCGAGGCATAGAGATAGCAGGCATAGACTCCTTGGGGTTCATGGACGAGAAAGGACCCTGGTCCCTGTGTGCGTTGTCCTCTTGAGATGGACAGTGGCTGAGGCTGCCCAGTGCCTGGCTGTCCCCCAGGAGCACAGGAACCAGAAGTGTGAACAGCGCTGCCAAAGCTCTAGTGCGGGCTCGATCCTCGTTAGCAGGTGACATCCGTCTGGCTTTGCTCAGACCACGGCCCGAGGGACCACAGACATCAGTAACCTGCCCGGTGTCCCCTGGAGAGGAGTGGGTGGTGCCTGGGCCACAAAATCCAGGCTGGTGAGGCTGGATGACTGAAGATATTCTGGAATGGAACTTGGAGGGACTGAGATGGTTTCTCTCAAGCGTCTGAGGAGGAATCCCACCTGCTGTGGGGGCTCTGACAGAGCTCACAAGTGGGGAGGAGCAAGAGGCGGTTTTCAGCTGAAATGAGGATGAAGCTTCTAGGTCAGTGCTGACCCCAGTGGCTGTCGGACGCACGGGGACAAGTGTGGGAGCCCCGCCACTGGCAAAAGATATGTCCCGTACATCCAAGGGACCCAAAGAACATGCGGGCTGGGTGACCCCCCAAGAAATGACATGAGCCCTGCTCTTGGGGGCTGATGGCAGTGTGGGACAGACTTGACTCAGACAAGACACACGGAAGGAAGTATGGCAAGGGGTCTCGGGTCGGGGGCACCTTCCTGGAAGCCCCTGGCCCAGAGAAAGTGGCCCTGCAGCAGCAAGGCTGTCTTGTGGGCAGTGAGCCACCCGTCCTTGGCGGAATGCACCTGGGACCGGATGACCTTGGGCAGGGATGCTGGAAAAGGGACTCCAGTTTCGGGCATGAGGAGGGGGCTGGATGTGAGCAGATGACCTCTGCGGTTCCTTCAAGTCCAGAGTTCCTTGGCAGGGAAAATCACCCGCAGAACTCTGAGCGGCGCACAAGGTTACTGAGGACGGAACAGAGATCCCAATATAGCTGGCGGGAGGAAGGCGGCAGCGGGCGAGGGGAAAGTAGGTCCCCCGAACAAATGAGGTGGGGCACAAAATTAACGAGGCTGGAAAGGGCTGAGCTCAGGGACTCATTTTTAAAAACTGTCTTTTAGTAAGAAAAATGAGGGAAAGAAATTTGGGCAATGGAGATGTAATGGGGATTGTGAATGCATCCATCGAGTGCCAGCCAATTGGCCAGAGAGAGGGGCCTCCTGGAGAGAAAGGAAGAGATGCAGATCGGTGGGTCTGGGGTGACCCCTGCATGCTATGCAGGGCAGAGAGAAGCTGGTGGTGGAATGTGAGTGATAGCAAGGGGGGTGACCACCCCCTACCTACCCCTGGAAGGCCCCCTCCACTCCAGCTCTTTAGCTGGGCCATTCTGTCCCTCATTCTGCCCTCAGGCACTGTACTCTGACTTGATTATTGTATGCCTGACATCCGCTCACACTGATCTCTTCACTCGGCATCCTGCGTTTCTCCTGTCCAATGGGGGGCCTGTTCTAGATGACCTCTGAGTGTTTTTCTTGGCCATTCTGTAACCCCTTGGATGGCAGGTATTGGGGCTGCCCGAGCCACCCCCTGGTGACTGGTTGACTTTTGGTCTCTTTGGGAAGAATAGATGCTGGTATCTGGATGCCTCGGGGCCTCGCCCACCCTGCTCTGTCCCAGGGTACCTGGCCTGGAGTTTCCTGGGGAGAGAGGCTCTGTTGGATTCCTTTTTGGTCTGCCTGGCCCCTGATCTTAGGCAGAGGGAATGTTGGATGGATGGATGGTTGGATGGATGGATGGATGCATGCATGGATGCATGGATGGATGCATGGATGGATGGATGAATGGATGGGTGAATGGTTGGATGGATGGATGCATGGATGCATGGATGCATGGATGCATGGATGGATNTGGATGGATGGTTGGATGGATGGATGGATGCATGCATGGATGCATGGATGGATGCATGGATGGATGGATGAATGGATGGGTGAATGGTTGGATGGATGGATGCATGGATGGATGGATGAATGGATGGGTGAATGGTTGGATGGATGGATGCATGGATGCATGGATGCATGGATGCATGGATGCATGGATGGATGGATGGATGGATGGATGGGTGGATGTGTGGATACATGGATGCATGGATGGATAGATGGATAGATGCATGGATGGATGGGTGAATGGGTAGGTGGGTGAGTGGATGGGGGATGGCTCTCTTCTCTCTGACCACATGTGTGCCATCTGGCAAAGGGCATAGTTAGCTGTGTTAGAATGACTCTATCCTTCACTGGGTGGGGAGGGTAGAGGGAGAGGAGGAGGAGGATTCAGGGAAGATGTAAGGGAGGAGAAAGAGGAGGAATCAGATGCTTCTGGCTCATACCTGAGCTACTAGGTCTTTGAAGAAGACGAAGTTGCCCTTCCTGCCTCCTCCCAGGGCAAAGCCCCTTGGCTCTCACCATTGGCCTCTGCCAGGAGGTGACTGAGCTCTAGAGGCAGGGGGCTGGGGGAGGGGGGGATCAGCAGGTGAGACTCTCAGCCAGAGCTTCCTCAGATCAGGTGTTGGGAGAGGGGTGGCTCAGGGAGTCCATCTGGGGTCAGAAGAGGTGGTGGAGGCCTGTGGCTGGACTTTCTGGGCTCCTGGGCTCCAGCTTATGGGTGGGGACTGCTGCCACCAGCCTGTGCTTCAGCGGGAGGAGTGGCCCATGAAACCCTTGGGAAAGAGTACTCTCAAGGCCCAACTACCCTGTAAAGCCCACTGCCAACTCTGGAAAACCCTAGTGTCACGACCTAAGCCCTGAGAGCCCCCTAGCCAGGCCCTCTGGTCCCACTCTCCTGGTATAGGTGGGGCCGGGAGGGCTAAGAGGGGAGGGGTATCAGTCAAGTGCACGCGGCACAGGAGAGGGGCAGAGAGGGAGCACAGAGCTCCCATTACCCTGGGCTCTTTCAAGGCAGCACCGCAGCTCTCCTGGACAGCCCTCTCCTTCTCTGAAACCCTGTCTGCCCCCCTTGAGGCCATCCCTGCAAACCACTCTCTTCTCCAGGTATAGGAGGCCTCAGGGGGCTTGGTTAGGGGGCTGCTGAGCCAAGTGTCTCCGTTGCCACCGCCCCCCGGCTTGGTTAGCAGGGCAGGTGGAGAATGAGGGACAGACAGCTCCCCCTCCCCCTGTACCAGCTAGGAAACTTCTGGTCTATTCTCCTCCCCCCCCCCCCACAGGATGGGCACC
>NW_027532406.1:5069797-5075431 GCF_008692635.1 Crocuta crocuta | reverse complement strand
GTGGGGGCTGCCCCTCCCTGGCCAGGGTGATGCCCACGAGCCCAGGCTAGCCCAGCCGTTGTGCCGTGGGCCTGGGGAGGTTCTCCCTGCTCCCTCGCCGAGTCCTTCCCACTGGGCCCCCTCCTCCCAGCCCACCGTGCGGCCCTGCACAGGTGACAATGCCTGAAAGAGGCACAACCAGCTAGACTCCTCAGCAGCTGTCACCAGGGCCCCAGGAGGGCGGGGGTGGTGGTGGTGGCAGAGGCACCACAGAGGGGGCAGAGCCGCTCCTTGAGAGGAGAGGAAGGGGGGAGGGGGGAGAGCAGGGAGCCTCAAATCCAGCAGCCACTTCACACCTGGCCTATTAATTGCCAGATTGATTTCAGATCCCAGTCTCCAGGAGGACCCAAAAATCAATCCCTTCCACTCCTCCCTTCTGCAGGCTCAGAGGTTATTCTGAAAGCCTCAGCTGTCCCAGCTGCTCTGGCTCAGCCCTCCTGCTGAAGGGTGGGTTTCAGGTTCCACAGCATGCCCACGGCTCCGTGTAGGAAAAATCTTACCCTGAAGAGAAACAAGGCAGCCCATCAGGTGTGATTGTGATTGGAGGAGCATTGAGAAGGCCCTTATCTGCAAATCTCCCTCCCACCAAGATGCCCCGATGTCCATAATTCCACCATTAAGAAGTCATTCCTTTGGATGAATCAGGTCAACAGTCCCAGCTTCCNGATAGATGCATGGATGGATGGGTGAATGGGTAGGTGGGTGAGTGGATGGGGGATGGCTCTCTTCTCTCTGACCACATGTGTGCCATCTGGCAAAGGGCATAGTTAGCTGTGTTAGAATGACTCTATCCTTCACTGGGTGGGGAGGGTAGAGGGAGAGGAGGAGGAGGATTCAGGGAAGATGTAAGGGAGGAGAAAGAGGAGGAATCAGATGCTTCTGGCTCATACCTGAGCTACTAGGTCTTTGAAGAAGACGAAGTTGCCCTTCCTGCCTCCTCCCAGGGCAAAGCCCCTTGGCTCTCACCATTGGCCTCTGCCAGGAGGTGACTGAGCTCTAGAGGCAGGGGGCTGGGGGAGGGGGGGATCAGCAGGTGAGACTCTCAGCCAGAGCTTCCTCAGATCAGGTGTTGGGAGAGGGGTGGCTCAGGGAGTCCATCTGGGGTCAGAAGAGGTGGTGGAGGCCTGTGGCTGGACTTTCTGGGCTCCTGGGCTCCAGCTTATGGGTGGGGACTGCTGCCACCAGCCTGTGCTTCAGCGGGAGGAGTGGCCCATGAAACCCTTGGGAAAGAGTACTCTCAAGGCCCAACTACCCTGTAAAGCCCACTGCCAACTCTGGAAAACCCTAGTGTCACGACCTAAGCCCTGAGAGCCCCCTAGCCAGGCCCTCTGGTCCCACTCTCCTGGTATAGGTGGGGCCGGGAGGGCTAAGAGGGGAGGGGTATCAGTCAAGTGCACGCGGCACAGGAGAGGGGCAGAGAGGGAGCACAGAGCTCCCATTACCCTGGGCTCTTTCAAGGCAGCACCGCAGCTCTCCTGGACAGCCCTCTCCTTCTCTGAAACCCTGTCTGCCCCCCTTGAGGCCATCCCTGCAAACCACTCTCTTCTCCAGGTATAGGAGGCCTCAGGGGGCTTGGTTAGGGGGCTGCTGAGCCAAGTGTCTCCGTTGCCACCGCCCCCCGGCTTGGTTAGCAGGGCAGGTGGAGAATGAGGGGCAGCCAGNCATGTGGTGGTGTGGGGGCTGCCCCTCCCTGGCCAGGGTGATGCCCACGAGCCCAGGCTAGCCCAGCCGTTGTGCCGTGGGCCTGGGGAGGTTCTCCCTGCTCCCTCACCGAGTCCTTCCCACTGGGCCCCCTCCTCCCAGCCCACCGTGCGGCCCTGCACAGGTGACAATGCCTGAAAGAGGCACAACCAGCTAGACTCCTCAGCAGCTGTCACCAGGGCCCCAGGAGGGCGGGGGTGGTGGTGGTGGCAGAGGCACCACAGAGGGGGCAGAGCCGCTCCTTGAGAGGAGAGGAAGGGGGGAGGGGGGAGAGCAGGGAGCCTCAAATCCAGCAGCCACTTCACACCTGGCCTATTAATTGCCAGATTGATTTCAGATCCCAGTCTCCAGGAGGACCCAAAAATCAATCCCTTCCACTCCTCCCTTCTGCAGGCTCAGAGGTTATTCTGAAAGCCTCAGCTGTCCCAGCTGCTCTGGCTCAGCCCTCCTGCTGAAGGGTGGGTTTCAGGTTCCACAGCATGCCCACGGCTCCGTGTAGGAAAAATCTTACCCTGAAGAGAAACAAGGCAGCCCATCAGGTGTGATTGTGATTGGAGGAGCATTGAGAAGGCCCTTATCTGCAAATCTCCCTCCCACCAAGATGCCCCGATGTCCATAATTCCACCATTAAGAAGTCATTCCTTTGGATGAATCAGGTCAACAGTCCCAGCTTCCAAAATGGAGGCTCAGGAGAAGGAATACTTGTTAGGGCTGTAATGTTCCAGTTCTGTGAGTGGAGGTATTGGAGACCCCAGGGCATGGGGAGAGCTCAGTGTGACAACTGGGAATGAGGGGGATAGATATCAGAGGGAGGGGAAAGGGAGTGACACCCTGGGTTGTCTTGTTCCTCACGTTGACTTTCCCCAAGGCACCGTGATTGAAAGGCCAGAGGGGCTGAACTTCGGCATGAACTCTGATGATGGCCACAGGAGGAGTGGTCACCAGGAGCCGGTACTACCTGGAGTCACGTTCCAACTTAGTAGGGGAACCCTCCCTCCCACTGAGCTAGCTCACAACGACTGCCTTGGGCAGTGAGGGCTCCATCCCTCAGGGCGTACAAGCCAAAGCCAAGGACCACCTGAAGGGATGCTGTGGAGGGGTTTCAGGCCAAGGAACATCAGGCACCTCGAGGACACTCCCCACTCTGGGGGCTGTGTCCCTGGCTTTGCGAAAAGCTGGGGCAACTCTCAATGGCCAGGCACTCATTGTGTCCCCGGCCCTGAGCCAACATCAGTGACCATCTCTAATGCCACCACAGCCTTGCGAGAAGGGCACTATTAGCCTCATTTCCTAGATGGGGATACTAAAACGCACCAAGTTTTTAGTCACACGGCTGCTCACATGCAGCCAGGACTCAAGCTTGGGTCTGTCGCTTCCCAAGCTGAAGGATCCAGGCTCTGACTGCACCCACCTCAAGTCAGAGGAGGCCCCTGGGAAGTCAGGAGAACTGGAGTTGGGGGGAGCCTCCATGCGGCCCAGATGCTCGGCAGCACGGTTGTGATCCACAAGCCAGGCACGATACTCTGCCGTATCAGGGGCCAGTGGCCGTCTTCCTGCAGCCCCGGCCCGGCTTCTGCTCCTGGCTACTCCTTCTTGGCTTTAGCGATGAGGGCTCCTGGCCGGGTCACTGAGGGTCAGCCCTGGACCTGGAGATGTGACAACGTTGTGGTCCGTTCCTTCCCCACACGGGGCTAATCACTCCCGAGGCACTCTGCGTTCCCATGGCCACCAACAAGGGCCTCTTTCCTGGTGGCATCACAGATGGACAGAGAGATCCGGCGACCCCCTTTGACCCTGTGCCATTACAGGGGCTGGGGAGGCTCCCTGAGGATGGCTACCCCCGCCCCCGAATGCTTCTTTGAAGCTGTGTCCTCACTTTGCCTGTGTGTGTGTGTGTGTGTGTGTGTGTTGGGAGGAAGTGAAGCAGAAACCGTGAAACCTTGGGTGCAGTTTCCAGGGAACAAGTCTTACCCTTGCTCAGCCTGTGAGGCCCAGGAGAGCCAGGGCCACGTCTGTTTTGGGCGCCCCACCCACTGCCCCGGGTCCCTGGCATGTGGCAGGTCCCCAGCAAATGTCTGAGTGAGTGAATGAATGAATGAATGAATGAATTAGAACTCCTGCTCCCCAGGCTCAGGAAGGTGAGGACAGAAGGAGACAGGGAAATCTCTAGGTGACTGTCTCCGTCCTTGCTTTGCCCACAACTGTGCTGTGTGGCCCTTGGTGAATCACTTGTTGTCTCTGTGCTCAGATCCCTGGGATCAGCGTTGCCTGTGGAGAGTGGTGAATGACCAGCAAGCATTGGAGGGACAGGATGGGCAGGAGAGTGGAAGGTGCCTGCAGTGTGACCCTCAGGTGAAGGGGGTCCTCTCCACTTCCCCCGGGGTGAGGCTGATGGGGATTAGAGCACCGTATGCTCTGAAGGCTTAGGGAGGACAGTGTCCTGGCCTGGCACATGGCCAGGGCCCGGGCTGCCATTGAGACTGAGGGATGCCAGAGTGGGCTGGACCGGGGACTTGGCCAGGGGCTGGGGCCAGGGCTCTTGCTGGAGCCTCGCGCTGGGTCCCCAGTGAAGAATTTGGTCAGGGCCTGGGCAGTGCAGGGGCTGGGTTCTCAGGGTCAGGGTTAAAGTCAGAGCCTGGGGCTGATTTCAGGCCTCTGACCCAGGGCTAGATCAGAGGCTCCCACAGGTGGCAAGGTCAGCCTGGGGCCGGGGCGGGTTTTCTGTCTGATGGGAGCCAGAGGGGAGAGCACGTTGTCCTGGCCTCATTTTCTCAAAGCACTCAGCTGAGTGGGTGGACACTGGAGGCTCTCTGAGGGCAATGGTCTTAGGTGTCTTCCGTGTCCCCAGGGTGCCCTTGGGGAACCTCAGCGCTACCTGAAGCCATTTCTTCCTGTGCATGTATGGTGAGGGAATGCAGCACTGACTCTCCAGCGTGGAAGGGGGTGTCATCATCATTTCTCACACGCGCACAGCACTTGAAAGTTTATAAAACCCCTTCCTAACCAGCATCTTGTAGTCTTTGCCATAGTCCTAAGAAAGAGGCATGATGAGAAGAAGTCCATTCTACAGATGAGGAAAACAGAGACCCAGAGAAGCTAAGCGGCTTGCCAAGGCCACTCAGGAGGTAGAGGGAAGTCTCAGCCCTCCCATCTGGTATACTGCCACCAGCTTGCCGGACCGCTGCTCGGTCCCGGGTTCCCCGCTCAGATGCCAGGCACCCATCCCACGACTCCTCTGCCCCCTGACGCCCGCAGAGGTTAACAAGCGGCACCCACCCTGCAGACTTTGCCAAGTCTCTAAGAGTCGCCTCTGTCATCAGCAAGCCACCTCGCTGACATCACGACCGCATAAAATTAATTTATTTAGTTAAGGAAGGTGTTAATTAAGAGTTCTCATTTATTGTGTCTTTGCAGACAGCTCTCGGGGCCTTCTGAGTTGTCAGCGCTGGCGACAGCAAAAGCTAATGGTATCACAGGTTATTAATAGAATGATTCGAGAGGGGGAGGGGCCGGAGCTGGGGCTCTGGGGGAGGGGAGGAGAAAAAAGGCTAGGGTTGGTGAGCGGATGGTCTCCCCAACTTCCTTCTCCAGGAATAGCCCCCTTCTACAAGTTGATCTAATCGCAGACATTCTCTGGGGGGCTCGGACTTTGCTGCTAGGCCCCGCGGTGTTCAGATCTGTTAGTGGGATTAAGACACCACGTGGCCGGGGGGACCGTTGACCCCACTCCCACATGCGTGGGGTTTGCCTTGGGGGGTGTTTGCGCTCACACAAGCAGGTCCTTCTTTGCCTGCTTGCTTCTCTGCCCTGACCCTGAGCAGCTTGGGATGCAGACAGGGACTGGCTCTGGGTCCCCAAAGCCTGGCACAGAGCCTAGGGCAGGGGGAGAGGTCA
>NW_027532406.1:5054770-5069586 GCF_008692635.1 Crocuta crocuta | reverse complement strand
CTCTCAGCCCCCTCTGCCTTGCAGCCCCGAGTGCCACACCTGGGGAGAGGATGTCTTTGCTGGTGCACGGGGAGCAGGTGCGGGCAGCCAGGGGTGGGGAAGACTTGGCAGGGCTGGGGTGGTGGATGTGGGACCTTTGGTAAACCCTGCACGAGGACCCACCGCGGGGACAGGTGGGAAGCCAAGACATTTTAAACTATTTTAGCTAAACAAGGATGGCTGCAAAGAAGCCACCTGGGGTGAAGGAAAGAGCACAGCCAAGGAGCTCGGAATTCCAGTTCTGTCCCTGATAGGCTCTGTGACCTTGGGGGGGGGGATGACAGCACTCTGGGCCTTAGTTTGCCCAACTGTGAAATGGAGTGATGAGGCTAAACTTGGTGGAAGTCTCCCATAACCTGTGCAGTCACTTATGGAGAGTATCCCCCATTCCAGGAGATGCGCCGGGCCCTTCTCCGGTTATCGTCTTGAATGCTTATAGCGCTCCTGGGAGGGAGACGGTTGTATTATTCTCCCGTTACAGCAGGGGAAACTGAGATTCCTGTGGGAAAATAGAGGCTAAGTAACTTGCTGAAGATCCCAGGTGGGCTTAAATCCCAGGCTGGTGCTTCTTCCAGAATATCCGGCCCTCTCCATTGATCACCTGGGATGCGGTGGGCACAGAGGAGAGCCCAGTGTAGAAGCTGGCTGAGGGGAAGGGGGACAGAGCAATGGGACCATGTGGCGAACGGGGCCTAGCTGCCAGGCTATTGGAGCAGGGACAGGCTTTGAGACCTTTCCAGAACCAAACAAGCCGCACTGTGAGGCCCAATCTGCCTGAGCTACTCCCCCAGCCTCTCCTCTCAGACTGTCATTCATTTAAGATACATTTATTAGGGGGCCCGCCTGACACTAAAGGTGAAGGAGACTGGCCCCCGCCCTCAAGGAGCTCAGCATTTGGGGGGAAAGTTGACCCCATACACAGATACGTGCCCCCATGGACCACTGGGGCTAGGATAGAGGCAGGCTTAGGTCGGCTGGGCACTCCCTAAGGAGGGAGCACTTCCCTGGGGAGATGCGGGGTGTGTGTATGTGTGTCAGGATGACTTCCCTGGAGGAAGTGACCCTTGGGCGGTGTCTTGAAAGATGAGCAGATATTCACCAGGTAGAAAGGAAGAGCTCTGAGAAGGCCTGCGTGGTCGAGGGAGCTGTGTGGGCAGACTCCTGCAAGTGTGAAACTATCTTATGGCTGAAGCCTCGTGCGGAGAGGGGTATCCAAAGGTGGGGTGGGCAGAGGCCAGAGCATGCCAGCTTAGAGACTCTGGACCCCATCCGGAGGGCACTGGGGGGCCGTCAGGAGATTTGGGAAGAAAAATGGTGTCTGCACCCTAATCCGATCCTCCCCCCCCGCCCCCCCACCCCACCGCTTTTCTGCTCTGGTACTGAGGACACCGCTCAGAGTGGGGAGGAAGGGGGTTAGTTTGGGTTCCTTCAGACATCCACCCTGAGACACATATGTGAGTGCAGGGACACCAGGAGAGAAAGAAAGGCAGTGGGGTGTTATCGAGCCAGTTACCACGGTGAGTGAGTGGGGCCCCAGAAGCCTGCTGTTGGATCACCCAGGGAGCGAGGGAGCTGCGGTGTTTATGCACCAGTTCCCATCAGTCATAGGTGGAAGGCCGCTCCCAGGGGATGTTAATTCCCTGACATTTCTGGTCTTCCCTACACGGTCAGCAAAGAGGACCCCAGCCGTCAGAGAATATCCTCAGGCAAAGAAATGAAGACGATGTCAGCTGGCAGCACGCGGTCAGGGGCACTGTGCTCTGAAATGGTAAAGGGGTGTGGGTGAGTGTGGGGAGAGCACTCATAGCACCTGCTTCAGGGACGGAGCAGACAGAACTTCCCGGAAAGGAGGCCATAGGTCCATATGCACTAGGACTCCATCATCCACCACCTGGTTGACCAGACTCTGGGGTCAGCTGCTGACGGGAGAATTGCTTCCATTTGGCCCCTTCACCAGGGCCTAAGCCTGGGGCTGGCCCTCAAGACAGGAGGGAGGGAGGAGGAAGGGCCTAAGCTCCAGCTCTGGAGAAATACGAATCTGAGTTCAAGTGCTGATTGCCACTTACAAGCTATGTTTTTGGGCAAGTTACTTAACACCCTTGAACTTCAGTCTCTTCTTCTAAAACGGGGAGATAATTGTCCCTATGCTATGTGATTGAGATGATTGATAAGAAAAATAATGCATGGGATGTATTTAGCTCAATGCTTTGAATATATTATGTGCCCAATGAATGTTTATTATCATCATTATTATTTTATTGCTATTCCAATGATACCTAAAAAGAGGGGGCAAGATAAAGGCTTACAGAACGCACTGCCGACTTACCAGCCCAGAGTAATTTTCAATGGCTCACGGTGTCCTTGGGAGTTAAAGAACAGACTCCCGTAGCATTTCTGGACTCTGTGAGCTCAAACTGAGCCACTGGGAAGTGACTTTATAAATCTGTTCACATAGATACTGGCTGTGACAATCACTTCTACATCTATGACACCTGTCTCCCTGAGCATTCAAAGATCAGCTTCAGATATCGTCTGTCTGCATTTTATCCTCCTTAGGCTGTCCCTGAAGACGTGGAGCAGAGGAGGGAATGCGGGGCAAGGAGTATGGATTCTAATTCAGGCTTCAGAATGAATGCCAGATTCCTCATCTGCAATGTGGGGGTGAAACGACATCACCTTGGTGTCTTCCTCGGGCCGTTCAAGAATCAAATAAGATGATGAGGGAAGAAAAGATCACGAACACGGAGCTGGTTTGAAAGCTACAGATCACCGAAGTCTTCAACAGTGGCAGAGGACAGGGACAAAAGTCAGGTGGCTTAACTCTTCACCCCAGGGATCTTTCAAAGTCTCCGAGTCATTGTGAGAAGCCACAAATGTCATTGTGACACACCATGCCTGGCTCAGTTGGGCCTCCGGGGCAGGGAGCCCCGGAAGAAGGGCACTGCGGGAGCCCTTGGCTGGGAGGCCAGACGTTCTTTCTCAAGGACTTCAGGAGGGGATGGTCTCAGCTGGCCCCGGGGGGTCAGGCAGGAGGCAGAGGAGGATGGGATTGGTAGTTATTAAACCAGGAGGTGGGGTGGTCACCTGAGAAGCCTTATGACCCACTGGGACAGGTTTCCTCATTTCCTTACAGATGCAGGGACATCTCAGGATGTGGGCTAAAGGGACTCCTGTCCACACACAGGTAGTGAGGTCCAAGGAAGCTGGCTTTGGCCAGACTGGCAATACGAGTGATCTCCCAGAGTCCATGTGGCTTCCCCTTCTCCCTGACATTGAACCCACTCAAGCTAGGATCGGCCACAGTGAGCCCCTTAGTCTCAGCCAGCGTAAACCCAGCCCTAGCCTCATCTCGGTGGGCGGGCTGGGGGCTCTGCAATGTGAAATCGTCGTGGGCTGGAGGGGTTGTGGGCCTGGGGCCGGAGGCCCGGGGAGAGGCATCTGCTCGCACAAGTATCTCTGGACCCATGTCCAGAGAACCATCAGGGAACTCTTCACTGTTGCTCAGGGAGGGAATGTCATGGCCCCAGTGGGGCAGGCAGCCAAGAGCACGTGTCCCAGCTTGGGATCTCTGGGTGGGACGTGTTCTCTAGAAGATGCCAACAATTTCCCATGCTGCTGGTGAGTGGAGAGCACCAGGCTGAGGCACGGTCCCCTCTCTGAGCTCCCTGGGTCCTATCTGAAGCGGACAAATCCCCACATCCTTCCTGGACCCCGCGTAGAGTGCAATGGTCCTTGCGGGGCTGGCTTCCACACTGGGGGCATTTCTCTGTGACTCTGTGACTGGAGGGACCCAGGATCTAGAAGGAGGGCTCTTCGTGCTGTTTAAAACCCCTTGGCCACCTGAGAAAGTCCTGTCCGGGGCACCCCAGGGCTCAGGCATGACTGGTTCAGGGCCAGGGGAGGCCATCTGGGGAAGTGTTTGCTTTGATTCACATGCTGGTTCCGATTTTAATCAATCCCTCAGGACCCGCTCAAACGGATTCCCTGGGATCTTGTTTTATTCTTTCAAAGCAAAAACCTCGAAAAGTTTGGCCTACTGTAATTTAAAGAAAAGCCTTCAGATTTGTGGCTTTTACAGTTTTCCTTCAATGGCCTGCATCCACCCACCACCCCGCATCCAGAATGTGCTCTGTGGACTGAGATCGCCGAGGAAGCCTGTTGAGAAGGACGGGGCCTTAGCAACCAGAGGTTCAGGGGAGGGAAACCTGGAGAAGGAGATTCAGGAACACAGTGGGGGAGGCCAGGAGGGTAGTGACAAGCCACAGAGTGACAGGAGAGGAGCATGGCCCGGTGCACCGGGGCCGCGAGGAGCAGAGGTGAAGGAGAGAGAAGACAGAGACAAGCCTGCAGTAGGCGTGAGGATAAACCCGAGGGGGAAGAGAGAGGAGGGGGCGCGAAGAAGGTGAGGGAGGTGGAAGGAAAGTGGCGGCCAGGTGGGAGGTGGGTTGGGGGGGACATGCTCTGGAGCCCTCTCCTCCACCAAGCATCTGCATGGCAGATAAATACAGTACAGCTGGGCTTTTTTCTCTTCTTAATTGACATCTTTGAATCTGTCCCTGCTTGACAAATCAGGCCACTTATTATTAGAGATGACAGGGATAAATATCACAGGCATTCATTTTACATCTGGGGCCCCTGATAATAGCCCCTCTCCCCACTTCCCCACCCCTCCCCTCACCCAGGGCTTCCTAGCAGGGAAACTGGGTGACTGGGAGCACAGACGTCCTTCTGGTGGGAAGCTAGGGGTAGGGACTGTCCGCGACTGGCCCCAGAGGGGAGAGAGACCCCCCTCTTCCATATAGAACATAGTTCCTGCGCGGAGCCAACAGCGGGCCTTGGTTCCGAACACCGTGGAAGACGTTCGGTGCTGCTCACCCCCAGGCTTCCCACCTGCAACAGGAAGAAGGCTGGGCTAGATGTTCTCCGGGCCCTCCTGGCTCTGGCACTTCCTGTGACCAAAAGCTGTTACTAGAGCCCCTCCACCTATAGGATCCAGTTCGAAATTCCTTGACCAGGCCCTGAAGAACTTCTCTGGTTCACCCCCACCCCCTTTCCCCCCGTTTCCCTCATTCCAGCCAGAAGAACCTTCTCTCCAGTCCTAGGCATGCTCTCCTCTTTGGCCCCTGAGCCTCCGCCATGCCCAGGGCCCGCCGCCTGCTTCCGCCTCTCTCCATCGCTTGTGTCTGAGAGAGCCACCTGTCCGGGCTGCTCACGGGGCAGCAGTGGCCTTACATGCGGCATCATTATAGCACCGTGTGCAGAATCCGGAGGGCAGGACTTATACTGTCTGTGGGGCTGGATCATGCTCTGGGCCAGCCCTCCGTGGCTCCCCGGAGCCGCCCGTGGCTGTGAGTGCGGCACAAGTACGCGCTTGTCGTATTTTAGCCCACCCACGTCTTTTAATAAAACCACTACTGTTCTTCTGAGATCGTGGGTGACAGAAGGGTCGCTCTGAGGGGAGGGCAGTTGAGGCTCGTGGCCCCCTCGTTGAGAGAGAGTCCTTCTGGAGCTCCCACTGCATGTTGGAATCCGCGGGCAAGTTCACGTTCACGGAGACACAGGGCCCTGCCACACGTGGCTCCAGAAGGCTCAGCCATGGCGGGTCATGAACACAAGCCTCCCCCTCCCTGTTTGCTTTGGGCGTTGACCACTGGATGTGGTCCTCACTGTACAGTGATCACGGCTCCACCTCAGCCTCAGTTTCAGGGACCTCGTAGGGAGCTTCCCTTCTACGTCCCCCGCTGAGGCCCAGCCTGCTCCGGGGAGAGGTTGCCTGTGTGGAGCTCAACCTTGGAGGGAGGCCCAAGGAGAGGGAGGGGTTTCCTTGCACACCGTTACAGTTCAGGGGACCTGCCGCTCACTCCTCCCTCTGGAAACCAGGCGGGGGGTTCATCCTTTGGGGTGAGTGAGCAAGTGGGGAGGGCACGACGCTCCTTCCTCCGCTAAACCTGTGGGCAATGCAAGATGGCGCCTCCCCGTCTCACCAGGGGAGGAAGAACACTTGCCTGGCATTCTCGCAGAATCCTTGAGGAGAAACCACTCTCTTTCCTGGGCTTGTTGTCAACCCAGATGCTAACGCAAGGCTTGGCTTCAGCTCTGCCCGCTGCCCCTAAGGCCGTGGCTGTAACTGGAAGTTCCAACATGGGGACCATTTTTCAAGAAGTGGTTTAGAGTGGGGCGCCTGGGTGGCTCAGTCGGCTAGGTGTCCGGCTTCGGCTCAGGTCATGATCTCGCGGTCCGTGGGTTGGAGCCCCGCATCGGGCTCTGTGCTGACAGCTCAGAGCCTGGAACCTGTTTCGGATTCTGTGTCTCCCTCTCTCTCTGCCCCTCCCCAGCTTCTGCTCTGTCTCTGTCTCAAAAATAAATAAACGTTAAAAAAATTAAAAAAAAAAAAAAAAGAAGTGGTTTAGAGGGGAGAGCCACGTTCACAAACTGGTGTGGTTAAGTCACGTGCTTGGTGGCCCCAGTTTCTACAGAGGGAGTGGGGTGCAGAGCACTTCCTTCCCCCACAGGCCCTGGTATCTTCTCAGGACCCAGAGACCCTCCCTCCCCCATGGAACGTCGTAATATCAGAGATCAAGGGGCCAGGAGATGATCTAGGTTCTAGACTGACTCCTTTGTTTCAAGATGGCTAAACTGAGGCCCGGAGGGGGAGCCAGATGCCTGGGGCCCACAGCAGGGAAGGAAGCATCTAGGACTCTTAGCTCTAGTCTGTGCCTGATCCCCTTATGCTAAGGGGTCTGCCTTGCCATGGGCTTGTGGGGGCAGACGTGCGTCAGCGGGCCTCCCCTGGCTGGGCTCTGGGCATGGCATCAGGTGGCGAGGGGGCCACTGGGGACTCATCCTGAGGGGTTGAAGCCTCTTGCCTTGTGAGAAGGTGTACACCCTCAAGTGGGAGCACTGTACAGGGAGCGGAGAAGGCAGGATGTCCCTTTAGGAACTACCCTCAGGGTGCTGAGCCCTCCCAGGCTGAAGGGGGTGGGAGGGCTTTATTTGTCTCCGCACCAGGGGATGGCTGGCTGGGGAGGAGCTAATGAAGCTGTCTTCCTACCGCCAACACCAGGACAGTGACAGATGACAGTGGGGAGAAGGCAGGTGTTGGCACACGGCCCATTGGGCAAGGTAGAGAATAGCATGTCCCTCAATGTCATTGTGGGTCACAGTGACGACTGGTGCCCCAGGGAGGGGGTGTGGGGGCTCTGGGGTACAGTGACAGGGATCCCGGGGAAATCTAGGGCCTCCTATAATTCCCTTTGTGTGATAAAGGGAGATAAATGGCAGTTAAACATAGCAACCCTGTAGTCCCCTGCTCATTATCCAAGTGGAGAGGTATAGGCCCAGAGAGGGATAGCAAATTAATCAAGGTCACACAGCCAGCTAGGGGCAGAGGTTCCTAAAAAGGTCCTAGGTGGTCCAAGGGAGGAAGAAAAGAGAGAGTTCAGAATATATCGCTGTATCAATGTCCCCTCTGATGGGGGTTGGAGGGGGTGATGGGCAGAGGGTATGGTCCCAATTTCTTGTAGAGCATTCAAGGCCAGGGTGATCCGTCTGTACCTTCTCTTCCTTCTCACTCTGTGGCCCAAGCCATCTGCCTATCTTCCCGAGTCTCTGAGCCTGTGCTCATGCCCTGAGTGCAGGTGGTCTTTGAAACCCCTCCCATTTCTCTGTCTGATAATCTATTGGAAGCATTCACCCAAATGCCTTTTCTAGTTGCATATGCTCCTTGGCATTTTGAGCTAATCTCCGCATGCGGCCCCCACACCCAAGTCGCATAGTTGATGCCTCCTTCCATTATTATTCAGGGGGAACCTTCCTGAGGAGCTTTCTCTTCCATGGCAGCCATTCCTGGGGTTGTTGGAAGTACTTGTACTAGGGATCCCCATGTGTGGCAAATGAGTCAGACCTAGAAGGGGGAGAGGGATTGAAGGAGGAAAGGGCCAAGCCCCGGGCAGTTTCACCTCTGTCCTGGCCCCCGAGTACTTCCCTTCCCACTTGTCCAGGTAATTGGTCTCGCCTGGGGTGGGCCTGCGGGATGTGGCCGAGGAAGCAAGAGAGAGAGCAGGCCCCAGAGGTGATGGCGCCTTTCCCCTCTGTTAGGAGCTCTGAGTCATTCAAATGCCCCGTGGTCCTTAGCTCACCTGATAGGTGTCGTCACAGGCCTGGGGCTGAGCTGGGAATCACTGGCTCCAGGTGAGGATGCTGAAATCAGGCGACGGAAATGACTAGCTAAAGGCAGAAGTGGGTCCATGAATGAATCCATTCATTTAGTCATGTCGGTAAAAATTTTTTGAGCACCTACTATGGCCAGGCGTTGTGCTGGAAGCTGGGAACGTGAAAGCGAACAGGGCAGACACGGTCCCTGTCTTCAAGGGCGTTTTGGAGAACCCAGCATCCTATAGTGCTGGGTCTCTGGCCTCTACAGGGATAGGCACTGACAGGAGCACTGTCTTGAGAGTCTGCCCTTTAAACTCTGTGTCTGGAGTTGTGCCTCAGAGCCTTTCCTCCTGCCTCCAGGGCTCATCAAACTCATCCACAGCATCTCCCAAGGGACCACCCCACCCTAGACTGCCTGGAGTGTCCGTTGACCCCTCCTTGTGCCCTGTCTTCAGGTCCCCACCTGCCAATGCGTCCTCCTCTATCCATCATTCACCATCAGCAGGCAATGGGATGGAAGAAGGAAGAGGAAGACCTTGACCTCCATAGCCTCTTGGATGGGGGATGGGAAGTAAAGACTCTTCCCCCTTCCCCCCAATTTCCTGCTGCCTGGGACAGATCAATGCAGACATCCCAGCCAGTGGTAGAGGGTGGAGATTTCCTAGGACTTGGGAATGAAGGGGCCCTTGTCCGGATACCACCGCAGCCTCCTCCCTCGCACCCCCACTTTGTGCTCCTCATTCAGTCCACCAAGGCCAGATTTGTCATGCAAAGTGGCATCATTATAAATGCATCAGCCTCCTCCGGCCAAAGGCACCCACTCCTGCCAGCCCATCCAGGCTCCATTACATCTGAGGCTGTCTGGGGGTAATTAAGTGACATTAGGACGCGTCCCCCACCGTAACGCAGTGTTCAAAGCCCTGGGCTGTGGCATTCTGGGAGCTGCGGCCGCACCAAGGCCTTGTCTGCCTAGCGCTCCGCGCTGTGATTGCGGCTAATTACTCCAAGACAGGCCTCATTAGTGGCGGGTTCGGGCTGGAAGGTGGGGAGCAGGCTGCCCCCCCACCTCCCTCAGCCCACCTGGTCACAGCCAGGCCTCCCTTCTCCCTCCACAAGCCCAGCTTGTCTTGCTCTGTTTTTCTGGTGGGATTAGAATAGAGCAGGGGTATTCCCCAAAGAATGCTCATTCGGGGAAGCAAGGTCACAGACTGAGTTCCAGGGCCTTCAAGAACTTTCTGATTGCTTTATTCAGTGGGAACCAAGGCCCAGAGGGAATTACTGACTTGTTCAAGGTCACACTCGGAGAGGTAGGGATGGACTAAATGGAGCCATCTGGATCAGGAAACAGTGAGAGAAAGGGCTCGGGACAAGAACAAGATGGCGGCATTTCCCCGGAGGCCCTGTGTTCTTCCACACCTACACTTTCGTGCCCCTTTGCCTGATTACTCCTGTTCTGATGTCCTCCACCTGCCACCTTGAACCTGGCTGAATTCTTTCACCCTTTCATGTCTCACTTCCTCCAGGAAGCCCCCCACCTCTGGAGGCCGAGTTTAGTGCACCTCACACCCGTTCCCAGGATACTCAGTCCTTCCCCATCTCAGCACGAATCACTCTGACTTGTCAATGCCCAGAACCACTTGTCCATGCTCCATGGGACTATTAAGTCCATGAAGGGTAAGAACGGAGAGTTTCTTGTTTGTCTGGCCTTCCCAGTGCCCAGCATGTGCCTATCTCATAGATGGCTTCCGATAAAAATCAGAAGAAAGAAAGATCAGTGATCGATGCTCTGTACCCTTTGCAGGGCATGGACTCCTCAGAGAATTTGATGAATGCTTCTCCCTAGAAAAGCATGTGTCTATGTAAGCATAGTATTTTTCACAAAATTTTAGGGCAGCTGAGTCCCAGTATGCCCCCAGAGGGATACATGAAATCTCAGTTAATTACCTCAGAGCCAAAGCACTTGTTCTTCCTGCAGTCAGAATTCTTCAGCGTGGACCCTTTTGTGGGTCTTCACCTCCTTCCTCCAGCCATGCTTCCTCTTCTGATCCCCCTACAGTGTCCCACCCAGGGAACTTTCTCCCCCTGCGCCACCACAGTCCTGCCTCCCTGGCTTTGCCTCTGCTGCACCTCCCACCAGGGATGCCCCTTTCTCTGTGCTCCTCCAGATCTTACTGCCTGACAGAGCCCAGCCCACTCTTTACCTTCTCTAGGGAGCCATCTGTGGTGACAAGATACTGAAGATGTGTCCCTGGGTTTTAGCCCTTGGCTGTTTGGTTAAACCCAAATCTACTTACTGATGTGAAGGGACTTGGCAGGTGGAGTTAAAGTTATTCTCCAGCCGACCTTATAATAAGGGGATTATTCTGGATGATGCGGGTGCACCCAGTGGAATCACGGGAGCCCTTGGAAGCAGAAGAGACAGTCAGAGATGTGCAGTAGAATAGGAACATGGTGGGCAGGGGAGGCAGAGAGATTCGAGCGTGAGAAGGACTTGGCTGTCCATCACTGGCCTTCAACACAGAAGAAAGGCACCATGAACCAAAGAATGCAGGCAGCCTCTAGAGGGTGAAAACCAGGATCTCAATCCTACAACCACATGGAGCCAAATTCTGCCCACAATCTGGGTGAGCTTCAAAGCAGATTCATCCTCAGGACCTTGAGAAAAAGGGCATGGTTCCAACCACACCTTAGATGTGGTTTTGTGAATCTCCGACCAGAGGGCTGCTAAGCTCGGCTGCACCTGAACATGCAACCTACAGAACTGTGAGGTAGGACATGGCTGTGATTTTAAGCCACTAAATCTGTGCAGATGTGTTACAGCAGCAACAGAAAACGTATATGTTATCTGTGGTGGATTCACTAGAGCCATAAAGCCTTTGACCTTCTTCCTGTTGAGCAGTGAGTATGCTGACCCTCTTTTGAATCTTGGCTGGCCTGGGAACACTTTGGTTAAGGAGGGCGGTGGGTGTGAGGCTGTGCCAGATCTAGCCGGGGCTTTCAAGGCACCGGCGGCTGCCATCTTGGTTTCTTGGAGCCATGAGCTGCCATGTAAGAAACCTGACTTTGCTGAGACGGCCATGTTGTGAGGAAACCGAAGCTAGCCATGCGGCAAGGCCATATGCAGGTAAAAAGACACCCAACCAGTCCCAGCTCCCAGCCTTTTGGGTTACCCCAGCTGAGGCCACCAACGTCAAGGAGCAAAGAGCGGTCATCCCCACCATACCATGTCTCAATCTGGAGCGTTCAGTGTAGTGAGATATAACAGTAATAAGCTGTTGTTCTGAACTCATCAAGTTTTGGGGTAGGTTATTATGCAGAGATGGATAACTGGCCCATGATAACGGGCCCACCAGTGATCCCCGAACAGCTCCCACTCTTGGGGATCACTCTCTTCTTTCAACCGTTGGAGCACAAGGGCCGCACACACTGGATTCCAGAAGCCTAATGTCAGTATGGCTGTAGCGTGAAGAGTCAGTGTTGGGGTTGCTGTAGCTCCCCTGCCCTGACTGTCCGCACTGTCAGGGAGGTTTCCGCAGATCGCCTGGAAGCCCCAAGAGACAGGAAGGCACGAGGTTCTGCAAGGTCAACTCAATGTCCCAGGTCTGCACCTGTGAGTCAGATGTGCCCAGTCAGATGGACTCAGCCAGCTGGCCCAGGACCCTTCCCACAAATCATGCAGATTGACCTCTCTGTCCAGACCCATGGTCCCCCCGGAAGGAAAGCAGCCCCTGGTAGGTGGCAGTTCAGCTAGACAGAAGTCACTGTTTCTCTCAATGCACCCGAGGACTGCTTTACCGACACCCAACATCCGTGTAAGCTGATGGGGCCTTCTCTTCTCTGCCCTCCTCTCCCCTGGGGTTACCACACCTGCCCCAGAGACCAGAGGAAGACTTTTCTCCACCAGCCATGCCCCAACGCCCTGAGGCCAGCAACGCTCCTAGTCACGCCTGGGGTTGCTCCCAGGAAGCCGTGCGGCACTTTACGCAAACTAAGTAATGGATTCAACCAGACCCCGGGACAGCCACCAGTCTCTGTGGCCATGCGTGGTTTCGTCTTCCTGAGGGGGTCGAAGGCAGAGGCCGTGCTTGGACCACTCTGAGTCCCACTGGTGCCCGGGGTGAGCCATCAGTGGACTCATGGAGGTTAATGGATGAAGGTCAATCAGCATCTCTGAAAGGAGATCCTGAGTCCGTCCACATGTCAGAGCTAGGAGGGCCTTTTCAGTCCTGTATTCTGGGTGTTTAAGACGTTTCTCAGCAGGAACCCTTGGTTCAAATGAGATCTTATTCGATGCTGCACAGATATTGTTCTTGGAGTTGGGGCGGGATCCAGAGTGCTGTTCCCTTTCCTTTTCCATCCTTTTCCATCACTCCCCAGCTCGCTTGGCTACTGCCACTTCTGATCTCACCTTTATATCTTCCCTCCTGCCTGAGAGCAGAGTGAGGCAGAGCTCAGGCTTGGGGAAGTGGGGCCATTGATGGAGGGGGAAGGAGGCCAGCGCCATGGGTTGAAGAGGAAGGAGAGGTCTGGGAGTCTCTGGGGGGCAGAGCTCAAAATCACTCACCAGTCGGTATTTCCTGAGCCCTGGAGTGGCTGCAAGGACAGAGCCAGTTAAGTCCACGAATTCATTATTAGAGATATAGGACATACCTTCTTGGCAAGATGATAATCCCAGAAGGATGCAGCAACATGTTGTGGAAGGAATGTAATCTTGAAAATCTGAATGCTTTGGTGCAAATCTTGGTGCTGTGTGTCCTTGAGCCTCTCTGAGGCTCTGATTCCACATTCATAAAGTGGATTTCATAACAGCCACCCTAGTGCTGCAGACAGAGGGTGACATGTGGCCGTGGGGTGTATGGTAGGTAGTGACACAGCGCTGGTCCTCCCACGGGGCTAACACCAGCTCTCTCATGGTGTGATGGGCACTGTGTGTGCTGTGGGACTTCAGAGGTTCATGGCCACAGGGCAGAATCATCAAGATCATCTACGCCATCCTTCCTTCTTGCTGTTCGTGGTACAGATGAGGAATGTTCCAGAAAGAGGTGTTCTCACAAGCACTCATGGGAGGTTGGGGCCACTTCTCAAACTTGAAACTGGCTTTTACTGAGAGGAAGTGAAGCGTTTCCTTCACTTTGTGACTTTTGGGGAACCCAAAGTCCCTGGATTCTCCCCTGTCCCCAGACTACCATGGAGGTGGAGCCGCCCACAGAACTCATACTGGGGTTACAGCATCATGTCCGGAAGCCGCCTGTGAAAAGGCAGCATCTTCGTGAGAAGGACCACATGGAGGGACCCTCAGCAGGAACTGACCAAGTGGATTACACAGACTCCTCCAAGGCTCTAAACGCTCCATCCCTGGACACGTCTGCGGGGCAGAGGGAGGTGCTCCTGTGTGCAGGGGGCTTCACTGACCTGGCTTACCGCTCCTCTTGCCTGGTCCCTGCGTTCTGCACTAGTCCCTGGGGTGCCTCGAACCCTCCGTCCCTGGAGAACTCTCTCCCAGTGGTTCCCCCAGCTGCCAGGAGCTATCTTCTAAGGGAGACCCCTTAGTGAGCAGGGGAGCCTGACAGGGCAGGAGAGGGGAGCCAGGCCTGTGCAATGTGAAGGGGCGGCCAGGGTTTCCGTGAGCTCTCCCGAGGCAGGTGGATCAACACACATCTAATCCCTTCCCATTGTCCATAGGGCTGAGCCCAGTCCTGTTGAAGTAAGTGCTAAGTAAGGGACAGGGAACTGGACACATGTGGTCCCCAGGGCTGCAAAGGCTCCAGAAACATAAAATGAGCCCCCCAAGACTTTCCCCCAGGGCAACTAGCCAACCCAAGTCAGCCCAAACCAAACCTAGCCCCTCTACGCTGAACCCTCCCTATTTCCGTTCCTTGTCATTTAACGCCATCTTTCACACTCAACCCACCCATTTTGCCCAAACCAGCCCAGCCTCACCCTACTGGACTGGAAGTCATGGCGTCTACGCAGTCAATGCGTGGTGTACGGTGAAACGGGCTGGTCCTTGGTGTAGGTCTGTGTGAGGGGCTACAAGCCCTGATTGCCCTTGTGCTGGGGAGGGGCTGCCCCTTAGGGGTTAGGGAGGGGCACTAGGGGTTTAGGAGGGTGCATACGTGACTCCCTCAGGCCCTCTGTCCATCCGCCTAACGTCTCAGTGGGGTTGGGCTGAAGGTCAGGCGCCCCAGGTAGGTCTGTGAGTTGCCTTCTTGCCCGCCCGGCTGACCAGTGAGCTGCACAGTTAGAAGATCCACTTCTTCCAGCCCCAGGAGGAGGTCTAAGAGTCCTCCTGTGAAGTGAAGTGAAGGAGAGACACAGAGGAACAGAGAGTCTTGGGACTGAAGCACAGAGTCCGAGAGAGACACACACACACAGAGACAGACAGATCAACAGACAGACAGGAAGTGTGACAGGGCAGAGAAAGGAGGTGGGGAGAGACAGAAAGGAAATCCAAGTGGGGAAGAGAGGCCAGCTTGGTGAGGGAGGAGGTGACCACAGGAGTGGCCTGGGGCAAGTCGCAGGGCCTTCCAGGGGGTGGTTCGTGGGGTGATGATGCCCCACCAAGGCAGGTCTCCAGGGCACCAGGGAAACCGCAGGGAGTGGGGAGGGAGCCGGTGGGGGGC
>NW_027532406.1:5034727-5054576 GCF_008692635.1 Crocuta crocuta | reverse complement strand
GGACATAGCGGAGGGATTCTGCTGCCCGCCCCGCCCCCACTGGCTCTCTTTCTTCCCAATAGTGCTCCTTCTCACCTGCAGGGGCAGTTCACACTTATGGTCAGGGTGTGAGAGATTGAGTGTGTGTGTGTGTATGCGTGCACATGCATGTGCACATATATCCTCAGGATGGTGAGTGTGAACATAAGCGAGGGGGAACACAGGGAGTGTGTATGAGTGTGGGCCCCTCTGGTGATGGGTGCACATCTGTGAGTGTGTCAGTACAGCGGCCGAAGGAGATGGCTCCACAGAGGTGGCTGCCTGGAGCTGATGTGGCCTGAACCTGCCTATGTCACCCGTCACCGACAGAAATGGATTCCTGGTGGGGGTCAGCGGGTGGGAGGCTGGGGGACTTTCAGAGGAGGTCCATCAGGCCAAGACACTTGCTCATCAGGAAGCAGTAATGGACATTCATATGATGCTCCCCATTCACCAAACCTTTCCTGAGTCCTCTGTTGAGAGAGAGGGGGCTCACTTGTCTAAGGTCCCCAGCGGAGGCAGGGGGGGGGGGGGGGGGATGGGCAGCGCCAGGACCAGGACGCAGCCCTGTCGGCTCTTGCAGACTGCCTGCTCCTCTTTCCCCTGCACTGGGTACAAGGGGACACCGCAAGTGCCCACTGATGTGGATGGTCATTGTTACTTGTCCTGGGTGGGAGTGGCGGTGGGGAGGCGTCGTCTCCTGGGAAACCACGCTGAGCATCTTTGTCATCTGGGTCCCTTCTCACACCTTCTCTGCAGTTTCAGGCCTTGCCTGTGCTTGGGTCCTGTGCCAAGTGGTGCTTCCGTGCAAGTCCCTTCCCTCCTGGGGCCTTGGCGTCCTCATCCAGGAATCGGTGGTGCTGAGGGCTAAGCAGGGGAGAAGGGGAGATGCTGGTGCACTCAGTGATCAGTAAATGCGGGTTTATTAGAAGAGCTCAAGGCTCTCCCTCTGGCAGCAGGGGCGAGGCTGGGAAGGCAGAGCAGCTCCTCCATCCCGAAACTATTCTGTGCTTCTCCCAAGGCCCACAAAACACCCAGGAAGTCATGTCTGATCCTCCTATTTCCCAGCCAGCTCACTTGCTGCCTCCACCTTCGGACCCACAGCACCCTCTGGCCTCACGTGCGGGAGGGTCCTCCAGCTTCTAGTGAGCCCCACCCCTAAGTTAGCAGGATAGAGGGGTGCCAGGCTCAGACTAATGGACCCTTCTGCACACAGTGTGGGTTCTTTGGCCTTTCCCTTCAGCGGGGGGTGGGCTGAGTAGGGTGAGTGTCACCAAGCCCTCAGCCTGTAAGGTGTGGGTTTGGCTCTCCGAAGCCTTGCTTCCTCGTCTGTCGGATGGGGCTAACGATGGGCACTCTGCCCAAGCCTTGTAAGGAGGGTGAAGCTTGCTGGCAACTGGGGACTGATACCAGAGGGGCAGCAGCACATCGTCAGCAGGCACTGCGTGGAGGGTGGGAGGCAGGGGTGACAGCCTGGGTTCCAGGGTGGCTTTGCTCTCCCAGTGGGGTACTTTAGCCAAATGCCCTTTGCACAGCAAACACTGATTGAGCACCTACTGTGTGCCAGGGCCTGTCGTAGGCACTGGTGGTGCAGGAGTGAACAAGATGGCTGCCGGAGTTGGTGCGGGGGCCGACGTGGGGCTGAGGGACCAAGAGCCAGTGATGCCTCACTGAGGATGGAAGCACTCGGGGTGCCCAACGAGACAACCAGGGCTTCGAGACAGTGAGAGACCCGCTCTCCAGGGGTTTTCCATGGCGCCCCTCCAAACCCTGCGGACTGTGACCGGAAAAGTTGGGGGGCATAGCTGAGGGGCTTCAGCCCCCCCCATCCCTGCCCCCGGCTGCATGTCTTGGAAGCTGAGTTCTGCGTACCGTTTGTGGTGTTGAATGAACTCTGCGGTCCCGGGAGGTTTGAGTTCTGCTGAAATCCAGCCCTCCATCCCTGTGCAACCCGGAAAACGGAGGCCCAGGGGACTCACCCAAAGCCACCCTGGGGCGCAGGTCCTTGGGTGTTCCTGTAGCATCCAGGCCTGTAGCCTCCAACCCTAGATCAGCATGCACACCCAGACCCTAACGGACACCTCTCCCCCCGCCCCTCCCCCGCTGTCAATTGATTAATAATGACATATTTGAGACAGTAGCGCAAATGAATTTCTGAATTGTGCCATTAGCGAGTAATTAATTTCTTTGCCCTGGGAAACGAAGATATCCCTGACGGGCACGTTATCTAAATCTATAAAAGAGGAGAAACGCTGAACAGGCAACTCCATTAATGCAAACATCGATTTTCCCCCCATTTCCCTCTCTCTTGTGTGAGGACTTTCCTCCCTTACCATCCCTTCACTTTTTGGAGGGCGGCATTCATTTTTCCAAGGAGGGGTGGGGGCCTTGGAGAGGGAGAGGGCTGCCTTCAGCAGTAATGAAAAGATCATGTGTGCTCACTGCCGCCAAAATTGGATGCTGTTAAGGATACGGTTGCTGTGGAAACAGAGGATCTCGACCCTCTGGGTTTGGATGCCAAACCCGGAAGGTGCATTTTTCTGCTGGAGGTCCTGGAAGAGCCAGGACCAGACAGGATGAGCTTGAAGGGGATGCTGTGGACTTCCACACCGGCCCCTCTTCTAGGAAGTCTCCCAGGATTCCCACGTTCCGCGTGTCACCGCTCTTCTACCACCGCCCCACCTGGCGGCCAGCACGTTTCCCAGCCGGCCTGCTGCGGGGCCCTGCCTCGGCCACTTTCACGTACTTCCTGAACTGTCAGGGCTGGTCTCTGCACTAGCATCCCTAGCTGTGTGACTCTAGGCAAATGACTCAGCCTTTCTGTGCCCCATGTCCCCATCTCTAAGAGAGGATACTAATGGTCATTTTTTTTTAAGGTCACCTGTGAGAATTTAAGGAGGTGTGAGTGTAAAGTGCTCAGCACAGTGTCTGGCCCAGGGCAAATGTTGATCAAGAGATAGTATTTCGGTGCAAGTGAGGGCTGAGAGTCTGCCAGGGGCGGGAGCAAACGAGTCACATCCACTTTGGATCCGAGCTCTGCCTCTGGCCAGCTATGTACCTGGGCAAGTCACAATGTCTCTGACCTTTGGTTTGTCTTTTAAATGGGGATAATGCTGACTATACAAGCAGGGTGACAGTCCCCGTTGCACCTGTTGTTCTGGCATGGAAGAGGACACCTGTTCCTCTGGGTGCCGGGCTCCCTGGGGCCGCAGGCCACCTGTCCCCTGCTACAGATGCTGCAGCCCTAGCTGCTCCGGGTTAGATCCAGAAGTCACCTCATTAGCTCACATCCCAGGCCCCCATGGGCAGCCTCATGCAGGCCTCTGCTCTGAGGTCAGAGATAAAGGCTGCTTGCCCCCTGCCTGGCTCCGAACGCTAGCTCTGGTGGGGCACCGTGGCCCCTGTGACCCAGCTCAGCCCCAATTAGTGCGCTGGGAGAGGGGCCCGGAGGCTACCTGGAGCTCTCTGATGCCCCGCCCCATTCAGGTCCTGGCATCAGCACTGACTGGGAAGGGCCTGCGGTGCCTAGGTCCTGCCCTTCCCCCAGCTCATTAGTGCCTTCTGGACCAAGGGCGTTCGGATGCATGGGGCCCCCGGATGTTTATCATCTGGCCGCCCGCACATATGCCTTCACTTAGCGCTGCACCAGGGAGTTTGATGATCAGAGATCACTCGTCACTTGGGCTCCTTATCTATAGATCTAACGTGATCCTTATCCGCCCAATGCCCGATCAAATTTAATGATGCATGAGAAAGGGCCTGCTGGACTCTCGAGCACTGCGAGCTCTGTGAGAGCTGGGTCCCGCTGAGGGACCCCCCCCCAAGGCAGATGTCTGTGAAGCTAAACTTGACACGGTGCTGGTGTCTTGCTAACCCCTTGGCTTCTGTGACGAAGGTCAGGTTTCCATGGGAACAACACAACTCGGCCCATGCACACATGTGGGACACAAGTCACTCTCAGGGGTGGAGGGAGCCTCGGTTGTTGCCTGGACTCTGGGAGACTCTGGGCCGGGTGCCTCGGTTTCCCCGTCTGTCAGAAGGCACAGTGATGCCAACTCTGCCTCCCTCATGGAGCAGCTGGACACAGGAGGAGGTGTGCAGCTGAGAGAAGCAAACAGCACAGGCGTGGGCCCCCAGGCTTCAGGCCCAGCTTTGCTCTTTCCTGGCTCTGGGCACCTGGCCAAGCTCCCTGGCCCTGCTCCCCAGTTTCCTCTTTAGCCAAACGGCACTGTACCATTGATGCTGCACCGTCAGGCTTAGCAATAAACATGTAAAGTGCTGGCGCACAGTGGGACTTAGAAAATTAAACTACTGCTACTGCCATTGTTTCTTACACTGAGGAGGTGACATAGCCGAGGGGCTTCTTTTTATTTCTCATGCAAAAGCTGTACACCTGGGGACGCATTTGTGTTTGGTGCCCTGGGTTGGAAACACAGAGCTCCTGGGTCCCAAAGCTGGCCCTGGCCCTGAAGTACCATCTTCATGTCCTGCCTGCCCAGTCCCAGCTGAGGGGGAAAGGGCTGGAGCTCAAGGTGACGAGGCGCCCTCACCGAGACAGGAGAGAGAGGAGCTTGGGACTGGCCCTTGGCTTGCATGTTCCCTTCCCCCCACCCAAGAATAGCTTTCCCCAGTGGACTGGCCCCAGATCCAGGAGAAGAGAGGTAAGTAAGCTGGGTGGGTCCACTGCCCTGTGTTAGTGATTATCTTCTTTTTGTTATTAGCAGCTAGAACCGAGTTTCAGCTTCTGGGGGCAGTGGCTTTCCAGGGATTCTTGAGGTCCTGAGAAATTTCCCAGGGGATGCCTCCGCCTTTCCGCCCTGAGCTCTGAGAATTCTCACTCCTCACAATTCCTGCCCTGAGGACTCAGGCTGGGCCGAGAAGACAGCAGGGGCAAAACCCGGCCAATGACCTGTGGCCTGCCCAAGGTGTGCGTGCAGGCACAGGCACTCACCGAGTTGGTCACAGTGGATTACAGCTGGGTGGGGCTCCTCAGGACACCAGTGTTAAAGGCTGGGCTGGTGTGAGTCGGGACTGGTTTAGAGGAGTCACAGAACCAGAATCTCAATGACCGCTCCTCCTCTGCAAGCTCCCTTCCCTGGGAAGGCAGAGCTCTGGAGCTGGGAGCTGCTAGCAGGCTGAGGGAAAAGGGCCCTAGGGGAATCAGGTCCTTTGGACCCTAGACTGAGCGGCCTTGGCCAGGAGGTAGTGGGTGAGTCAGCCTGGTGTGAAGGGACAGTTGAAGCTCCTGGGATCAGAATCCCTGGACTTCTTAGAAAATGCTCCCATACTTAGCTGGGACACCTCGGGCAAGACCTCAACCTCTCTGCAACCCGGTTTCCACATCTGTAAAGTGGGGCTCATCGTAACTATATCATAAGGACTCTGGCAACGTGTGTAATATGTGTGCAAAATACCTAGCACAGTGCCTTAGCATGGAGCACCTACTGAATACACAATAGTAGCTTTAATCCTTAGATATTGTGAAGTCTTAAAATGATGATTCTTGTAAGAGCACCCAGGTCACTGTGTGACACTAAAGGGTCAAAACTAACAGGTTTCTGTTTGAAAAGATAAACCAGGCTTGAGGTTCCAAGGAGACTTAGGTAGGAATGAGGAGGGGGGCAGAGGTTGGAGAGGGGGGCTTCTAGAGGGGCCCGGGCTTACATGGCCATTTCCTGGTCATGCGGGGCCTTCCTCCCTCCTGAACGCCCAGACTTTGGGAAAAGATGGTGTCTTCTGCTGACAGAAGGGTGGCAGATGGAAAGGACTGTCATAAGGGAAGGGAACCACGATGGAGTTACTGAAACTGGACTTGCCCTCCCTCCATAAACCTACAGAACTGGACAAAATCTCTGAAACAACTATTTTCTGACATTGGACAATAGGCATCTCTTAATTTTGATTCTTGAGAAAAAGGAAGCAAAATGGCAGATCCCATGGTCACTCTAGCTTTCAGCCTAGAGGCTGTGTTCAGATTGTAGGGTGGGGAGGGGAACCCAAGGAGAGCCTGGTGGACTGTCTCAATGGAGGCAATGAGTCAACATCCAAGGAGGCTGGGCAGCTGGAACTTGTAGGGCAGAGAGCTGGGGACAGGAAGCTAAGCTGAGAGAGAGCTTTGGAAATCTCCACAGGAATCTCCTAGACAATGTTGCTAAATCCTAAAATGTCCAGATTTAGGATGGAACTCCACAGGCCACCAGAGAGCAAGCAAGGAGCTTGAAGCTGGACAATTCCCAGCTTACCACAGGGTACAAGACATGTAGGTTCAGAGCAGAGAGTCCCCTCAGAAGGGCCATGCATTAGTATGAGTAAGCTCAGAGTCAAGGGTGTTTACCTGAGTTTGAAAAAAGACTTTAAGGATTAAACTGATGTACAAATAACCTGACCACATACCGAGACAAAGTCCAGCATTTTTAAAGGACTACAGCAAGACCAAATCCTCTGCAATGTGAAACCTAACAATACTTGACAGGGATGGGGAACGTCGCCAACTTATTCCGTGATGATGTATCATCTTTGCATTAAAATATAAGAAAAATCCAGACCAATATCCCCCATGAGCAGAAGATGCAAAAATCCTGAACAAAAATTTAACAGGTTGATTTTTTTAAAAATATATTAAACAGTTACTATATCATGAGCAAGTGAAGTTTATCCCAGGAATGCAAGGTTGGTTCAACATTTGAGAATTAATCAATGCAATTCACTGGATCAAGAGACTAAACTAGGAGAGCCATGTGTCACCTCACTAGATACGGAAAAGACATTTGACAAAATTTAATATTCAACCATGATAAAAATTCTTAGCAGTGTAGAAATAGAAGAGAACTTCCTCAACCCAACCAAGGGCTTCTATCATAATTCATGGTGAGTGATGAAACTCTCCCTGTAAGGTCAGGTCAATGCAAGAATGTCCACTCACACCATTTCTATTCAGCATTGTATTGGAAGATCTAGACCATGCAATAAGGCAAGAAAAAGATGAAAAATTTGGAAAGGAAAAAAACCGTCTTTATTTGCAAATGATGTAATTGTCTACATAAAAAATTGTTACAATGTACCAAAAATCTAACATATAAATTTAGCAGGCTGCAGCATAAAAAGTCAGTAAACAGGGACCCCTGGGTAGCTCAGTTGGTTGAGCGTCTGACTCTTGATTTCTGCTCAGGTCATGATCTCAGGGTTGTGGGATCAGGCCCCACTCTGCACTGAGTGTGGAGCCTGCTTGAGATTCTCTCTCTCTCTCTCTCTCTCTCTCTCTCTCTCTTCCTCTGCCCCTCTCCTCTGCTATAATAGCTCTCTCTTTCTCTCTCTAAAATAAAAAATAAAAAAGGCAATAGACAAACATCTGTTGTATTTCAATGTACTGGCGACACACAACTGGAAATTGTAATTAAAAAATCCATTTATAATAGCATCAATACATAAAATAGTTGGAAATGAATCTAACAAGCTATATAGAAGATTTATATGCCAAATACTACAGATTTGATGATCAAAGAAGCTCTCAGTAAATATCACATGTGCATGGACAGAAGACTTGATATTGTTAAGAAGTTACTTCTCAAACAATCCATGGATTTAATACAATCCTAATACAAATTGCATCGTACTTTCTCATTAATATTGAGAAGCTGATTCTGGAATGTATGTGGAAATACAAAGAACATAGAATAGCCGAAGCTATTTTGAAAAAGAAGAACAAACTTGGATGACTCGTACTACCATTTTCAAGAATTACCAAATAGCTACCATAAACCAAGACATAGATAAAGGAAACAAAGTAGAGCAAACAGAATTAGACCCACACATAGGTGACCAATTGAATTTTAGAAATAGACTCTTTTAAAAAGAGTTTTTTTAGGTTTATAACAAAATTCAGCTGAGGGGACAAAGATTTCCCATACACCCCCTGCCTCACACATGCATAGACTCCCCATTATCAACATCCCCTACCAGAATGGTACATTTGTTAAAATCGATGAACCTATACAGACACATAATCATCACCCAGAGGCCATGGTTTACATTAAGGTTCACTCTTGATGTACATTTTATGAGTTTGGTCAAAGTTATAGTGACATGTATCCACCACTACACATATAGTGATACATAGCCACCATCACAGTATCATACAGGGTAGTTTCATTGCCCTAAAATTCCTCTGTGCTCCACCTGTTCATCCCTCCTTCCCCCCAGCCTTTGGCAAGTACTGGTCTTTCTCCTGTCTTTATAGTTTTGCCTTTTCCAGAACGTCATAGATTTGGAATCATACAATATTCAGCCTCTTCAAATTGGCTTCTTTCACTTAGTAATATGCATTTAAGTTTCCTCCATGTCTTTTCCTGATAGCTCCTTTTTTTTTTTTCAACACTGAATAACGCACCACAGTTTATCCATCCACCTATTGAAGGACATCTTGGCTGCTTCCAAATTTGGGCAATTATGCATGGAGCGGCTATACACATTCATGTGCAGGCTTTTGTGTATGTTTTCAATTCCTTTCGGTAAATCCCAAGGAGGGCAGCTAGTGGATCACATGGTAAGAATATGTTTAGTTTGGAAGAAACCGCCCAACTGTCCTCCAAAGCGGCTGTACCATTCTGCATGTCCACCAGCAAGGAGTGAGAATTCCTGTTGCTCCACACCCTTGTCAGCATTTAGTGTTGTCAGTGTTCGGGATTTTGGCCATTGTAATAGTGTGTAGCGGTATCTCAGTGTTTTAGTTTGCATTTTCTTGATGATATGTGATGTGGAGCCTCTTTTCATATGTTTATTTTCTATCTGTATATTTCTTTGGTGAGGTGTCTGTTCAGGTGTTTCACCCATTTTTAAATCAGGTTAGTTGTTTTCTTATTATTGAATTTCAACAGTCCTTCATATATTTTGATAACAGTCCTTTACCAGATGTGTCTTTTGCAAATATTTTCTCCTGGTCTGAGACTTTTCTTCTCATCCTCTTGACAGTGTCTTTCACAGATCAGAAGCTTTACATTTTAATCAAACCCAGCGTATCAATTCTTTCTTTCATAGATTATGCCCATTGACTTTTGATGAAGATGTCAGGTAATTCATGGCAGAAACGGGTCTTTGGCAGGGTGTCAGGAAAGCAGAGCAATTTTTCTATGGAACCTTGGAGCATGTGCGATCTGCTCCAGGATTCAGCTTCCCCATTTATAATGGCATTCTTCATCCTGGGCCTCAAACCCTAACTTGGGCACTGATTTACTCTCCACCTTTCTCTCCCCTAGTGGTCACTCTCCCGGCTTATTCACTGCTGGATTGGAGGCAAAGGAGGAGTGTGGAGGAGGGAAGAGTCCCTCCTATTCTGAGCCAGCCTGTGTTTCTCAGTGCCCGGGGTGCAAGCCTGAGGCTGATGGTAAGAGGCAGTGATAGGACCTGGCTCAGTGCACTGGTTGGTGACTATGATTGAGTCTTTAAATCATACTACAAATGACTGAGGCTGGATGCTTTTTTGCAAGGCTGGAACAAGAGAAGGGAGTTTCAAAGGCTAGGGACTATTAACATCTTCCTGTTGAGGTCCTGACCAATGCTAAAGTCTCTTTGATAATATACCAGACAATCCTCTACTTGATTACCTCTACTGACAGGGAACTCATTCCCTATTGAAGCATTATTCCATGTTGGATCAATCTAATGGGTAAATAGATTTTGCTTGCTGAAACTGTCAGTATCCCAGTAGGAAAAAAATAGACTTTGAGGGGACTACTTGCAAGGATGTAGCAGGGTGTGCATATACTCAAGAGAGAGGGTATGTCTGAGATAGTGCATCAAGAATGCCAGACTGAGAGGTTATGGTTTTCACAGACCCTGGGCAGCCGTGAGACTTTCATCAAGTGAGGAAGTGCTACAATTAAGTCTGTGCTTTATAGAGATCATTGTTGGGGCACCTGGGTGGCTCAGTTGGTTAAGCGTATGATTTCAGCTCAGGTCATGATCTCACAAGTTTGTGAGTCCGAGCCCTGCATCAGGCTCTGTGCTGAAAGCTCAGAGCCTGCTTCGGATTTCCTCTCTCCCTCTCTCTCTGCCCTACCCCCTGGCTCATGCTCTCTATCTCAAAATATATAAATACATTTTAAAAATTATTTTAAAAAAAGTAAAGATTACTGTTTATTATAGACAGGAGGGCCCATTAGGGGCAGGGTAGGGAGGGGAGAGGAAGTGAGGCTGGAGACAAAGAGGCCATTAGCAGGCTGTTTTAGTAGTTCAGGTGAGAGATGGTGAGGGCAGGGCTCCGGCTGCGATGGTGGCTGAGCAGGAAGGGATGGATGGGAGAGCTTCAGCGGCGCAGGGGGAATTTGGCGAGAGAGTAGTGGAGGTGGCTTGAGAGGCCTGGGCTGGGGCTGCAGCGTGTGGGCAGGAGCGCGGCTAGGGAAAGAGAAGTGGCCTTTCTGCAGGGAAAGCTGGGGGTGCTGAGGAGAAGCCCGTCATAGTCCAAGCCTCTCTCAGAGCTTGTATCCTCAGACCTCCTGGCCCCTGCCTCGGTACTGGGCCAGGGACGCTGCGCCCTGGGGGGATTCACCCCGCCCCGTACCGGAGCCAAGGTACTGCTTACACTGGTTGGCAAGAGCCAGGTGTGTATGTGTCTTCCCGGTGCCCCGTTCAACGATGTCACATGGGCAGCTTGAAATCAGCTGTTGGCGACGGTGTTTACACCATGGAAATTGGCAAACATTGCAAATCAGGACATTGCTGCCTGCTCCTTCCCATCTCTGCTTGTTAAACATCCGTACACCACTGACCCCAGAGAACAGGGGCAGCTGAGCCAGGTCTCCAGCCACCAGGTCATTTGCCAGGCAAACGGCTGCCCGTCTGTGGCCGGGAACAACTGCAAGGTAGACTGGTTTGTATGTTGGGGGCCCTCCCAGGTCCGGGGAAAGGTGGTGGCTTTGGGGTCCTTCCTACCCCAGCCCCAGGGCAGTCTCACATGGCCTTTGGATAGCCCGAGGAGGACATCCAGAGTGGGCCCTATGTTTCTTTAGCTTTGGGAAAACGGAAGCTTCGTAGTTCAGGTGATTGGCCTGGCATCGTTCAATTTTTTTAAAACCACCCAAGCTGAAGAAATTATACATTACCCCAGAAGCTCCCTCCTGCTTCCTCCCTGATGTTTCCCTCCCCACAAAGTGAGCCTCTGTTCTCCGTCTCCTCATTAGTGCAATCTGCTGTGGAACTTTGTATGATCGGAATCATGTAGTGTGCTCGGCTCCGGGTCTGGCTTCTCCGGCCCAGCGTGGTCTGTGAGCCTTGAGCGTGACGCACGCAGCACCGGTTCATGGCTTTCCCTGCTGTGCAGTGTTCTGCAAAGTACCCACCCTCTGCCCACGGATGTGTGACTCGGTTTCAGCGTTTAGCTGTTGCGTTCTGTTGCTCGGAACATACTAGGACACAGATTATTTTTTTTAATGTTTCTTTTTGAGTGGGGGGGACAACAAGTGGGAGAGGGAAGAGAGAGAAGGAGAAGAGAATCCCAAGCAGGCCCTGCGCTGTCAGCTCAGAGCCTGACGCGGGGCTCCATCTCACAGACTGTGAGATCATGATCTGAGCCGAAATCAGGAGTCAGACACCAACCCAGTGAGCCCCCCAGATACCCCTAGACGTGGATTTTGGAGAGCATATGCATGCATTTCTGCTGGGTGTGTGCCTAGGAGTGGCCCTGTGGGGTTTGGGGACAGTTTAATGCAAGTTTGACGCCACAAATAGTCCCTTCGGTGTGCAACTTCCTGAATGAGACACCTGGACTAGACAGAACTTCTCTCTCAACAGCCCCCAGCCTGTGGGAGTGTGGGCGGCTCAGGAGGGAGCCTTCGGCAAAAAACAGTCAAAAACAATGGTGCATGGAGTGGGGAGAACCAGGGCTCTGGGGCTCACAGAGCCTGGGTGGGGGGCTGCAGGGGGGAATGGGCGGGTTTGGAGGGGTTTGGGGAAGGCTGGAGTCCACGGAGAGGCCAGGCAGGGGACTGACTGCCAGGGCGCAGGTGTGGAGGCAGGTAAATGGCGTGAATTGGAGGAAAGCGTTTCTGTCTGGCTGGAGAGCTGGGTCTCCGTGGGGCCCAGTGGCTGCTACTTAGGGTCCGGCGGCCGGTCATGAAGGCGTGGAGCACAGCCCACAAGTTTGGACTTCTATCCTCAGAGCCCCAGGAAACCTAAGGCCTCCTAAGGGGCAGGTGGGGAAGGATTGTGGGGGTACCTGTTTGTGGGGGGCCTGGGTTCGGGGGGCACCAACATAGTCTAGACTTGGGAATGAAATGAGGAGAAGGGGGAGAAACGGTGGTCCCAGCAGGCCCTGCAGAGTTTGGGCCTCACGGGAAGGGAGGCAGGAGGCAGAGACCTTTGCAGGGGACACGGGAGCCTGTACGACTGAGCGGCCCCAGGAGGCCAGACCCCGGGCAGAGGAGCAGGACTCATTCAGGCTGCCCTCCCGTCTACGACATGCAGTTTCCGCGGGGGAGGAGGAGGGAGGGGCCATGGGCAGCATTCAGCTTCCTTCTGATTCACCCTTCACACTGGGATCCCTTGGACTATCTTCCCTTCCCTGAGAAGCAAGCTCTCTAGGCCCATTGCAGAGGCGGGTAAACTCTGAGAGACAGAAGCCATGACAGAAGGGTCTGAGGAACTTGTCAGGAGTCGGGAAGCTGAGTCTCTGTTCCCCTCACCTTCCTGCCATGCTCAGGGCCTCTTCCACGTGGGAAAGGAGAGCCAAGCAGGGGACTGGGCGGAGATAACAGAGAGGTGGGCCCCTCCGCTAGACTCTGCCCATTGTCCACCTGCTGCTCCGTCCTGGGGCCCGAGATCTCACTGCAGACAGACATGGTCTCTGGGAGACCCCAGGCCGGAGGTGCTTGTTGAAGAACTGGGTGGGGGCCAGAGGAAGGCTTGCATTTGGAATCAGGAGACTCGGCCCAAGTCCCAGCCCCTGCTCCCCACTTCTGAGCGGGTCCTCCCTCCCCGGGCCGCAGGTCTTGAGCTATCTTTATCTGTTTCTGGGGGCAGCACCACTGACTCTGGGGCCGGGCCTCCCTCGCAGGGCGGGCTGTGGGATGATTAAAGGGTGAAGGATGGGAGAAGGCTTGGGGCGCCCCCAGCACCAGGGAAAGTCAGTCGTCAGTCACCCTCCATCTAGCACGTGAGCCGGCAGCCTCATGATTGACAGGAAGCATTACTGATGGCATGAAAAACAGTGCTGCTGTACCAGGCTTTTGTCTCCCTCCGAAACGCCCTCCCTCTGGACTCCCACCCCTCTTTGGGAGAGATTTCCCTTCCTGATGGACCAAAGGGTAAATGGAGGCAGAGCACCACTGTGTGACTGATTAGCCAAGGTCAGCGAGTCAGTCAGCAGGAGGCCAGCTCTGTCGGTTCCCAGCCCAGTTATGAGCCCCAGACCCGGCTGTCCATGTCCCTTCTCGTGTGACTTGAGCCCCCTGACCCTTCCCTGCTGTCCCACAGCTGCTGGCCTTAGTCTAACGGGCCCTGGACTGGTGCTGGCAGGCTTGGATTGAAACCCTTTCTCCACCCTCTCTGTGTATGGCTTTGGGCAAGTTGTGTCCCCCTGAGACTGGTTTCCCATCGGCCACGCTGGGGTGTCTAATCCTCTCAGGATCGTGGTGAGGGCTAAGGACTTTGGTGGGACTACCAGCCCGGGCTCTGGACACTGTCCAGGCTCTGAGCTACATGCCCCAGGGTCTCCTTCAGGCCCGAACTCGGCCAGCAGGGGTGGAGGGTTGCTTTCTCACTCGGGCTCAGCTGCAAAGTCACCTGTGGCCTCTAGCGCCCATTTTCCAAAAGCAGACCTTTGCATGTGTGAGCAAGGGATGTGTGTGTGTGTGTGTGTGTGTGTGTGTGTGTGTGTGTGTGTTTGTGGTCTGTTTAACTGAGGCCAATGGTGAAGTCTCTTTCTACATGCAGGGTCCCCAGGCGACAGTTAACAGTATGACAGGTTGCCCACGTTGGGGCCCTGGTCCGCCTGCCCCCCACCCCCCAACAGGGTGAGTGATGAGTAAACCGAAGCCTGACCCTCTCCCCGTAGCCTCTCTGGTCCCCGCTCTCACGTGCTGAGCTGGCTCCAGCTCCTCGGGGCTCTAGAAGGAGGGGCTGTGTCCCTACAGTCAGCTCCTGAGCAAGACTCGACCCCCTGGCAGCCCACCTGAGCAAGTGGGAACCCTGGAATGCAGTCCCCAGCCTCTCCTCCCTGATCCCATTCTCCTGTCCCTTCTCCCCACTGAGCTCTGCCGGCCGGGCCCCTGTCCCTGCTCGAGCCCTTTGGTGGCTGCCTCCCCATATGTCCTTGCCAACCTCTCAGCAAACCTGCTTTCTGTCTCCCTTTTGTGGTTTGTGCACCAGGCACTGGCTTGGAAGGGCTTGCTGGTCTACTCCCTCCTGCCACTGGACCTTTTATGTGCTGTTCCCTCTGCCTGGAATGCCTTTCCCCTTTCCCCAAATTTCATCCCACTGCCCCCTTATTCTTTGTACGTCATCACAAGTGTCATTTCTGGAATACTTTCCCTGAAATCCCTCATTAGGCTGAATCACTTCACGTTCTCCATTTCCTGTTCTTACTGCTCTTGGACCTCTTTAGAGCACTTGCCCAAATTTGTACGTCTCTATTCATTGAGCCACACAGGCAGTGCCTGTCAGCCTCTAGAGTATTGGCGCCATGAGAGCTTACTGTCCGCTCGCTGTTGGGTGCCCAGCATCCAGCGTGGTGCCCAGCGTCCAGCACGGTGCCCAGTGTCCAGCACGGTGCCCAGCAACCAGCAGAGTGCCCAGTGTCCAGCACGGTGCCCAGTGTCCAGCACGGTGCCCAGTGTCCAGCACAGTGCTCAGTGTCCAGCGCGGTGTCCAGCACGGTGTCCAGCATCCAGGGTAGTGCCCAGCATCCAGCACGGTGCCCAGCAACCAGCACAGTGCCCAGTGTCCAGCACGGTGTCCAGCAACCAGCACAGTGCCCAGTGTCCAGCGCGGTGCCGAGCACTGAGTAGGGCCTCATTGTATCAGCCAGTGAACAAGTCAATGAATGAATGTGGCGTACGTTACTGCTCCTTCTCTGCAGCTTGGAAGTCGAGGAATAGTGAGGGGATGTCACTTGGCCAAAGTCCCACTTATTAGAACCTGAAAACCAGGGCTCGTGTCGCCTGGCTCCATCCCCTACCTGGGGGCAGGATCCCTATTCACAGGTACCAATCTCTGCTTACCTGCTACCAAACACAGGGGCTTTCCTTCCTTAAAGAGCAAGAAGGGCAGCGCTGAAGACCTGATGTCTTTCCTGCATCAGTCTGTGATGTCCAGACGTCCCTATAGCCTCTCCTGTCACTTGCGCTGCATTATAGAGACCTACTGTCCGGGAAGACTGTGCATCAGGCCTTCCGGCTGGCTTCCGGCCAACCAGGGTTCCATGTGTCCATTTCCAAGCTCAACACAGAGAGGATGCCGCCACCCCACCCGTTATCACCCTCTCCTCCATGCCCTCTTCCTGCTTCCTGTGGTATCTCTTACAGGTGGTTCAGGCCCCACCTCCTCCAGGAAGCCTGCAGGGCCTGTTCCCTCCTTTGAGCAGTCTGGGGCTCTCCCCGTGCCCTACAAGAACAAGGGAAGCAGAAGGACATGTAGGGACCAGCTTGTGTCCCTTGATCCATGAATTCACAGAGGACCAGAGAGGGGACTGTGACCTGTCAATGTCACAAAACTGATGAGTTGCTGATGGGGGGCCATGATGCATTTTTTTAAAATTTGTGCTTTTCACTTGATTTTGTTTGCTTGTTTTACCATCTTTGAGGGCGAAAGAAAATGGACGAACTCAGGAAATGTGGTCATACACCTCAAAAATCTTTTTGAACAGAATGTATCCTTTGGGGCCTACGGATGCAATTTGAAATGGGTGCAAAGATTTATGTATAAGGATACTCATCACACCCTTGTTTATGAGGACAAAAACCTGGAAATAGCTCAGAGGTCCAACACAGAGATTGGTTAAATAAATTATGGCGCATTCGTGTGACGGAAAACCATATAGCCATTAAAAATGATGGCCCAGTAAAAGAATATTTAACGACATGGGGAAATGTGCACAAGATATTGCTCAGAAGGAAAAAAAAAAAAGCAGCTCCCAGAACAGCCTGTTCCATATGCCTCTGACTTTGCTAAAATAATTATTAAAGAAGAAAGTCCAGGCCCACCAGGGTTATTTATGATACTGTCGCACTGGCAGACGCCAGCCTCATTAATTCCTATTTCAGTGTGGCTCAGTGGAAAGCATGAGCATTTAATGTCTGAAGGTGTGATTTGGAGTCCAGTCTGGCCATCTATTCACGGGGGAACTGTGGAACTGTGGGCCTCACTTTCCCTCATCTGTGAAATGGGAGTAAGAGGCCTCCATTGGAATGCCGTTGGAAGGACTACAGACGTAGTGTGTGTGTGAAGGGTCTCGTAAACCATACAGCGCTGTGGAGACATTGAGAAAAATGGGGATACAGTTCCCTAATTAAACGGAAGACTCCGGGGGGGGCACAGGAGATAATGCCCCCCCATCACCCTGCAGCCCACATAATGCCTCACACACCAATGTGCACAGGAATCACTCACCGAAACCCCAGGTCTGCCCTTGCACCCCTTCTGGACATCTCTGCCTGCCCTGGGCTGGGCTCAGCATCCGCCCGGGGAACAGAGAGGGAACGGAGCTGTGGGTGACGCCGAGTGCGGGGCCCGTTTGGGTGGTCCCAGCAGGATCCAGGGAGCCGTGCGGAGGGCACACCGGGAGTGGCTCTGAGGCCAGAGCCGGCCAGGAGACCGCGGCCCTCGGCCCCCAGGACCATCTCAGCCCCCTCTCTGCCTCCCCAGGCTGTGAGCTGTGGTGCAGGTTCCTGGGCAGCGGTGATACCTGCCTGCACCTGTGGGGGCCTGTCCTGCGCACCTGCAGGGCGGGATGGGATAGCCACGCCTCCCTGCTGAGTCTCACTGCTAGGGAAGTGAGCCCCAGGGTGGGGACGCGACCTGCCCCGAATCCTACAGTTGCCGATGGGGGACCAGACCCCAGGCTCTTCCCACCGGCCCTCCCCCACTGCCCCTCAGGCAGGGAGGGCCTTCCAGTCAACTCTGTCAGAAACTTGGGGTTTCTTTGGGGCAAGCCAAGGGCACACCTGGTTCTTTCTAGCATTCGCTTTCTTTCTCTGCACTGTTCATGTTTCCACTCTGTGCCCGCTCCAGACTGGAGTCTGGAATTGGTTCTCTGGTAGGGTGATAGACAGACGCGACCTTTCCTGCACACGGGCAGAAACGACAGAGGGTACCAGTGTGGGAAACAGATACTGGCGGTGCGCCTGTTCCTCAGCTGCTGTCCCGTGACCAGTGCTGACAACTCCAGAGACTTCCGCGGGCAAGCCAGAGCTGCCAGCGACCGAGCCTGGAAGGCAACAGCCCTCCTCCAGTCCCTCTTTCCAGTCACTTGCCAATGAGGGGACAGAAGGCCAATCCCTGCCTCAGATAGAACAACTTTGCTGTGCGATGATTTACTCTTCAGAGCCTCCTGGTCAGGCCAGTCCAGACGCCTCCTTCCACCCCCCGCCCCCATCTTTCTATCCTGTTTCGCCTCCTCATGCAGGTTTTCCCAGAGAAGCACCCCTCCCGTGGCCTTGTGCCGAATCCCCGCCTCAGGCTCTGCTTAGGGAAAAGCTGACATGAGACAGATGGGGACCGGGGACACGCTGTATCTACATATATCTAAATATAACTCATGTAAACACTACTAGCGGCGGCTCTGAGCTTAAATAGAACAGTCTCCAAGCATATTGTTTTTGGAGATAGAAAATAAGTAGGCTATGCCAGGAAGCCTGGTAAAGAGTGGATTAAAAGTGAAACCCAGAAATTCTCTGTGGTCGAATAAGCCTAACCAAAGCTAACATGCGTTCATGCAGGTGTCCATGCCGGGAGGACAGGGTCTGCAGGTGGCCGTGCTGCACACAGGAAAGACCAACTGGATTCAGGCCCAAGGGATCCAGGAGGCACCAATTGGACCCCAGCCTGTGGGACAGGGAGTGGGGGCCAAGCTTGTGCCAGCCTCTGGTGGCCGCTTGTCCAGCCTACACCCCAGTGGCCCCTCTCAGATCTTACTATTAGAACCCCCAGGGAATCCTCCCAATTCCAGGGAATGGCTGATGCCTGAGCCCTGGAGTGGAAGCCTTTTGGCTTGGTCGCTTCCCATCTCCTTTCAAAGCCTCCCCCAGGAAGCCCACAGGGCATGCTCCCTTCTCTAAGTGTCTGGAGTGCTGACTGTAGGTAGGCTTTGGCTGAGCTGGCTCAGTTAGGAGTAGCTGGGAACAGGGGTCCCTAGAGGATGGGACACTTATTGGACCCACCTGGGCGCACAGGATGGGTACACAGTAGAAAGCAGACACTGGAGAAATGCCCACCTTTGGAGTGGAAAGACTTGGGCCATCGGGCATCAAACACCCCCCAAGCTCCTATTCATCCTCAGGTCACAGCATAGGTGTCACCTGTTTCAGGTGTCACCTGTGACCAGATACCTGGCATCTGTTGCTCTGATGGCTGAAATATCTGGTGTTGATCTGTTCTATCCTGGTGCCTGTTACCCAACCTGGCACATAGAAGTTGCTCAATAAATGCTTCTCCAGAAGTGGCCACCCCAAGTTGAAGGGTGGACACTCCACATGGGCAGGTCCAGGGTCTTTCTCACATATGTGCTGGGCCAGCAGCATGNGGGGGGGGGGGGGGGCAGGGGACAGAGGCTGGCTGTGGCTGCCTCAAGAAATGAGGCTTATTTGACAGCCCATCTTTATTGTATCAGGTCTTAGAAGAAGGCCAGTTCCGGGCACTCACCGTCAGACCCTGAGGGGATAAATCTCCCCTCAACCCACCCTAGGTAGGGACAGTCAGGAGACGAGCAGAGAGCCAAGGTGACCAACGAGACCCCCCCACCAACTTTGGATCTGTGGCGGGTGAAGGTAGGTTGGCAGGGCCGGCGATGTCATCGGAACAGTGGGGGGGAGCCTTCATGCCTCAGGCTTCCGCAGGAGACGGACGGCACACTCCTAGGGGCCCCGAGGACGGTGGAGTGCGAACCATGTATCTGTACGAGCAGGGTTAAGAAGTCAGCAAGGGTGACTTAAGGCCTGAGACCATCCCCCGCGGGGGCTGTTGCACGTCAGCCTGAGGGGCAGCCGGAGGAATGCTGATGCACCTGCAGAGAGAAGCGGTAGGAGCGGCCTCCCGTGGGAGCTTTGACCTTGGTAGAGGGCTGGCTGGGAGCACATCCCTCTCCCACCCACCACCTGCTGGCTCCTGGAGCATGAGTATAGGGTCACTGCTGTTTGCCGCCTTCTCTTTCTTGTATCCCTTGGAACTCTGTTCCCGAGCCTGGCCCGTGGCCTCCTGAGTCTGCCCTTGACCTTCTAGGAAATCCATTTCCGCTTACGCTGTCTGGAGTTGGCTGCTTCCAACCACAAACTGCAAAGGCGTAAAGACACTGAGGCTCTGAAGAGTTTGGGCCTGCCCGAGGGGGGACCACGTGGCCCGCACAGGTGAGGCTGTGAAGGCTGGCCTGGCTGTGCTTGAAGCTCATGGCCACCAAGCATGAAGCAGCTGGCCTCACCCAGATCGAGAAGGCTGTCGTGGTCCCGGGCTGTGGAGGGCCTGTGTTATCTGTCACCTCTCAGCAGGAGTTCTGAGATGATGACTGTGTGTGGTCCATGTTTGCTCTTCTCTGTGACTGACTGGCCACTCTTCTCCCCGCCTGATGAAGTGTGGCCGGATGCCCGGGGAGCAGAGCCCTGCCATGTGAGGTATGGCATCCCCCACTTGGGAG
>NW_027532406.1:5011004-5034702 GCF_008692635.1 Crocuta crocuta | reverse complement strand
GCAGTTCACACGGAATGGTCCCGCCCTCAGCGTGGCAGGTGGGACCCCTGCTGGAGATTACCAGGAGCGGGGACAGAAGGGTGCAGGGGCGGCCAGGGCTGTGGGTGGCCCAGCCAGTCATGCGGATGGAAGGCTGGAGGCTCGGAGAGCAGAATGCCTCTCACACACGTGCCCCTCTCCCCTCCAGGGCTCCAGGGCCCTGTGTCCCTCAAGCCATGCCCTCTTCACGGTGACACAGCCCAGCCTCACAGCGTCTCCCGGTCTCCCCATCTGGCCCCAACATCCCCATCCATCACTGGGTAAAAAGCCCTGGCGTTCTGGTATGAGCAGGAGGCGTGCTCTGTGGGACATTACCTAAGTTATAATCCAATTATACAGTAATTACATTGGGATGGCTCTGTAACTACAGCATTAATTAACTTTGATGGCTCCCATAAATTATGTGGGAGACTGATGGTGGGGAGAGGGCGGGTGTAGTCCAGTGGGTGGGGGCGTGGGGCTGAGTTGTAGCCCTGGAGTCAGGAGCCCTCTGAGGGAGAGTAGAAGAGGGAGAAGGGCCCCTAACTCACTCCACTGCCTACAAAGCGTGGCCTCAGGGCTGGGCAGCATCTCCGAGGTCACCCACCCCAAACGTGCCCCCTACACTACTTGAACCTTAGTTGGGATGTGAATGGCTCCCGTACACAAAACCACTGCCTCTTAAGGCAACGCCACACGGCATAGGAATAGCATGGACTTTGGGACTCTGGCCAAGGTCCTGCACTTCCTTGAACTTCACCCTTGCCATCTGGGAGGGGGCAGGGGCAGCCGGCCTTACCTGATGCTGTGAGGCACAGATGTGACGTGGACACACGGCCTCTCACCCTGTGCCAGCCAGTAGAAATATAATGTGCCGCCAGTGCGAGATACACAGATCATTTGATCTCTTCCAGCGGCCACAGTAGACAAGTGAAAGGAACGGGTGCCATTAATTTGAATATATTTTATTTAATCTGACAGATCCAAAATGTTATTTTAAAAATTTATGTTTTATTTATTTCTAGGAGAGAGAGAGACAGCGTGAGCAGGGGAGGGTCAGAGAGAGAGGGAGTCACAGACCGAAAGAGGCTCCAGGCTCTGAGCTGGCAGGCAGCACAGAGCCCGACGCGGGGCTCGAACCCACGAACCGCGAGATCATGACCTAAGCGAAAGTTGGACGCTTAACCGACTAAGCCACCCAGGTACCCCCAAAATGTTATTTTAAGATGTAGTCAGTGTAGGGGTGCCTGGGTGGCTCAGTCAGTTAAGCATCCAACTCTGGATTTTGGCTCAGGTCACAATCTCATGATTTGTGAGATTGACTCCCACATCGGGCCCTGAGCCGACAGTGCAGAGTCTACTTGAGATTCTCTCTCTCGGCCCCTCCCCCATTCTCTCTCTCTCTCTCAAAATAAATAAACTTAAAAAAATAAAATGTAGGGGCACCTGGGTGGCTCAGTCGGTTGAGCATCCAACTTCGGCTCAGGTCATGATCTCACAGTTTGTGGGTTCAAGCCCTGTGTCGGGTTTTGTGCTAACAGCTAGCTCAGAGCCTGGAGTCTGCCTCCGATTCTGTGTTGCTGACGCTCCCCTTTTCACTCTCTCTCTCTCTCAAAAAAATAAACATTAAAAAAATAAAAAAATGTAATCAATGTAAAGAGGTATTCATGAGACATTTTGCATGCTTTTTAAAATATGAAATCTTGGGGGGCACCTGGGTGGCTTAGTCGGTTAAGCGTCCGACTTTCGCTTAGGTCATGATCTCACGGTTCGTGGGTTTGGGCCCCGCGTCGGGCTCTGTGCTGACTGCCAGCTCGGAGCCTGGAGCCTGTTTCAGTCTGTGACTCCCTCTCTCTCTGACCCTCCCCTGCTCATGCTGTCTCTCTCTCTCTCTCCTAGAAATAAATAAAACATTAAAAAAAAAAAATGAAATCTTGGAAACCTGGCGTGTAATTTACACTTCCTAAGCAGGGCTCAATCAAGTGCTCAGCCGCCACACAGAGCGGGTATGTGAGGTGTGCTTGGCGAACGGTCGACGATGCTCAGCGCACACCCTTCTCCATCACCAAAGCCTAGGAAGCCTGTCTTCTCACTGCCCTCCCTCTTAATCTCTGAGATAATCTTTCACGCTGGGGGGAGGGGTGTCACCCAGGTCTCCCGGAGCCTCAGAGTTTTGTTGGTTGAGCACATTCAAATCATGGCCAAGTCCTGTCTTCCAGCTTTCAAAACACATCTGAATCTGACCACTGCTCACCACCACCCCCTCCGCCTCCATGATCCAGGCCACCGCGGTCTCTCCCAGAATCGCAGGATGGCTCCTGCCAGTCTTCCTCCTCCTGCCATTCTCCATCCAGCAGAAATAAGTCTTGGTCACATGGTGTCCTTGACTCATCTCTTACCTAGGCTGCCCCCAAAGCAGGGGCTGTGACAAGGGCTTGGGAGCAGCTAGTGGATGGGGGAAGTGGTCCCAGGCAGCATCTCTGAAGTCTCTGGAGACAGAAGGGGAAGGAAAGAGGGGCTGACCCAACAGTGTGCTGTTGTGGTTGCTGCCGTGAGGCATGGAGACTTCTGCTGGATCTCCAAGAAACATGCAGAATTCCCTTCTGGATTGTTCCATAAGGATGGCCCATTTATCCACTGCCTCTGTCCCCATTAGTTTAGGGTGGCTTTTGGGGAGTTAATTCCCCTGCTCTTTTGGGTTAAGCTCCTGCGCAGGGTTAGGGGGCTCCCCCAGTATCAGAGAGAGCCCCGGAGCAGAATGCGGTTGGTGTGGGGTGAGCCACATGTGCTCGATGGGGGCTCGGTCAGGGGGAGGTGTGCCAGGCTGAGGCTGGAACCAGAGGTGTGCCCCAGTGTTNNNNGTGGTGAAACATCTTCTCTAAATGTTTCAGAGGCTTTGGGTTGTGTCTAGAGTAAAACTCAGCCTCTTTATTCAGCCAAATAAAATTCGGGGTGGCCTTTGAGGCTCTGCCTGAGCCCGCTCCTAACTACCTTCTCTATTTCCCCCCTTGGCACTCTCTCCACACCCCCTACCCTGGAGCTTTGCTGGTCTTCTGCTGGTTTCTAGAAAGTTCTCAGGTCTTCCCTGTCTTAAGATTCTGCATGGGCTGTTCCTTCTCCCAGGAATGCTTTTCCCTGGACGGTTATGTCTGGCTCCTTCTCCTCCTCATCTCCTGTCCTGTGTCTCCCTCTTCCTTGACCAACCCCCACCCCCACCTGAAGCTGCTGTCCTACCAGAGAGGCCTCCTTCTATTCCATCACAGTTCTAGATAATTCCTGAAGTTATCTGGTTCCAGTTTTTTAAAACTATCACTCGACTTGAAACCCCACAAGGCATGATCTTGGTCCCTCTTTTCAAAGGTGTCCCTGAGCACCTGGTACAGAGTCTGGCACTCAGAAAGTGCCTGGAAATGCTTCTAAACTGTTTGAGTGGCCTGAGTCCCCTCTCCTCCTGGACACGCCATTACGGACATCACCTCCGTGCCCCCCAAGCAGAGGGGAGCCATGACCTGAGCCCTGGAGTTAGAAGAGTGGTTCTGTCCCCTCCTTGTCCAGTGCGCCATGCCTCTATTAATGTAACCTGAGGTCCTGCTGGACTTTTGACCTACATATGGTGCTGAGGCCAGACAGTAACTGAGGTTGACCACTGTCACCTCATCCCCTTGGCCTGGTGCTGGGGTAGGAGAGCTTGAAGTTAACAAGGAAGGGGCAGGAGCCACAGAGATGGGGATAGCCGGCAAACTGGGGAGATAAGGGGTACAGAAGGCAGCTTCCAGAAGACCAAACTGTGATGGGAACAGGCAGTTCTGAGGTCCTTGGAGAGTGGTAAGGGGGCTTCGTGGAGCCATCTCCCCCTGGACCTGAGGGGTCAGCCTCCCCTTTCACCTCTGTTCCACCTCCTGAGAACAGCCTCTGTCTTCCTTCAATGGCTCATTTAAGGCTGAGCTTGGCACGCCACTGACTTGCCCCAAAGAATGGCTCGCCCAAGGGCATCCGCTGGCAACACGGACTTTGCTGGGGATGTTATGAATGAGACAGCAGTCACTTCCTCAGACCCACCAGTGCGGCTATTAAGAAAGAGACAGGCATTACCAGTGTGGGCTGAGATGTGGAGCAGCTGGGTCTGGCCTCCCACAGGTGGGGGCTGAACTGGTACAACTATGTAAAAACCTGCTCTGTGGTATCTCCTAAAGCTGAACATAGGCTTACTCCAATCCAGTGATTGCACCCCTGGGTACAGACCCAACAGATGACATGCGTGCGTGTGTTCAACGGAAGGATGCTCAGAGCGGTACTGTATATAATAGCCAAAGATGGCACCCCCCTCGTGTCCACCATGCAGAACTGATGGGCAAATATTCTACAGCAAAGAGAATGAAGAAGCTATAGCTCCACGTGACAGCCTGGCTGAGTCTCACAGAGAAAATGTTGAGTGAATGAGGCTGAAAGTAACAGTTCATCCGGATGAGTCTGCTTACGGGATGGTGCACAGCTGAAAACAGGCTGGTGCTGGCAGTCAGGGCCGTGGTGAACTTGGGGGGAAGGAGGGGCATGGAGGGGGGCAGGAGGGCTTCAGGGTGCTTGCTGTGATCTGCCTTTTGATCTGCAGCCTGTATCTTGATCACTTGATTGGAGTCTGCACTGTGTGCTGTCTCCCTGACCCTGACCGTACCATTTGCGCACTTTCTATACGTTACGCTTCAGTAGAAATCTACAAGAAAAGGCCCATTAGCCATGTCTTTTTCTCCTCCTCTGTCTTGGCTCCACGTGGTCCCCTAGTTTGTTTTTATCTCCTCCTTCCCACACCAGGGTCAGCCTCCGGAACTTCCTCACCGCAAGCCTGCCCACCCTCTGCCCTTTCCTTGGGACCTGACATTCCCCGCCCCTAATTATGCCGAGCTCTCAAGCCCCCCTGCCGCTCCGAGGGCCCCCTGCGCTGGGCTTCCTCACCGCGCCCACTCTTGCTTCCAGCTCAGGTCATGATTTCACGGTTCGTGAATTCGAGCCCAGCATCTGGCTCCATGGACAGGACCCAGGCTCTCCCATGGGCACAGTTTGTGACATTAACCTGTTCCTTGGGGTCGCATTCCTCACTCCCCAGGGGCAGACCAACACTTCTTCCCCAGTGAGCCCAGTGCTGACCCCAAGAAGAGTTCCCAGGGTGACCCCTGAGAGATTGTCTTCTCATTCCTCTTGTTTTTCGGAAAGGCAGACAGAGACCCACGGAGAGGGGAGGCCACAGCACTGGGGCGTAGGGACCAGAGTCACGGTCTCCCCTCCACCCAGTGTGGCCGTCCCTCTAGGGTGGGGGCTAGGGTGGTAGGGTCGTGGCCGCTGCCTCCCCACTTTGTGTACAGCAGCCAGCACCCATGCCAGGGGCCAGGGTGCTTGAGTTGCTGCACCTGCAGTCACGCCCCGTAAATCTCAGACAGTGAGGACAGCCGGGCATACAGGAGGGCCGACACGAACGCAGCAAGCGGACACCAAGGAGGCCCAGCCCATTAAGTCAGACCTCTGAAGCCTGGAAAGTTCCCAAACTGCAGGTACATATCTCGTTTTACATCAACCTGCTGTCTCCCTCCCTCCTTGGTTCCGCGGCAAAGAGAGATCTCACCGACCCCAGGGCTGGAAAGAAATCAGGAGAGAAATGAAATCAGGCAGTATACAGGTTAGCTTTGGGAGTCAACTGAGACCTTGTTCTTAGGCTTTGTCACTGGTTGCTGGAAGCTTCAGCAGTGGTGTGCTGTAAGTATTTAACAACAAGCTCTCGAGGGAGGGAGGGAGGGAGGGAGGAAGGAAGGAAGGAAGGAAGGAAGGAAGGAGGAAAAGAGGGAGCAGAGGGAGGAAACGAGGGACAGAGGAAGGAAATGGGGGAGGGAAGGAGGAGGGAAGGAAGAGCCTTGTTTCATAGTGTTTGCTGATTTCCATGGTGTAAATATCTCACTGTGGCCCATTTCCAGCCATTAAGCTAAGGTCAACTGGCTCTCAAAATTTCTGAAAATTTAACAATTGGCTGGAGCTCACTCCAGCAGGAAGTCCTGGTGAGGAGAGCTGTACTTTTAATACTCCAGAAGCTAGTAGATTGTGGAATTTGTCTGCAAGGCCATTGTAAAACATGCAGCTGATGCAAGATGATAGTCTCTTAGGTCCGAAGGCACATGGTGGGCCGGCCCCTTCCCCTCCAGGGCAGTTTGGCTAATTTTCCCTGAAGTATGAAGGAGTTGCCAGTAAAGCTGAACTAACCACATGGAATATTCTTGTAAGAATAAATGCCAGCGAAATTAACCAAAGGAACGTTAGTGATCATGATACTAAAAGCACCTCTTTTTTAAGATATTAAATTAAGACACTAACTTTTTAAAAACACAATACTGAGTTTTTCTTTTTCTTTTTTTTAAAGTTTATTCTTATTTATTTTTGAGAAAGATACAGAGAGCGAGCAGGGGAGGGACAGAGAGAGAAGGAGACAGAATCCCAAGCAGGCTCCGCGCTGTTAGCACAGAGCCGGATGGGGAGCTCGAATTCACGAACCGTGAAATCATGACCTGAGTCGGAATCAAGAGTCGGACACTTAATTGAGTGCGCGACCCAGACGCCCCCACAGTACTGACTTTGAATTCCTTCCCTGACGGAGTGTATCACAGATCAACAAAGCACAAAGCCTTGCATGTGACTTATTTCGTTGGCTCCCCAGGGAAGGGCTGTAGAGGGCGATGCCCAGGTGATGGGCATCACAGGCAGACCTCATGCTTTCTTATCCAAATCAGAACAGTTTTGAGCCTGGAAAGGGCTATTCCTTGTGCCAGGACAACAGGAGTGAACTGGGTCCTTCCCATACATCCCACAGATGAGGTTAGCCTTCTTGCTCAAGGTTACATGGCTGTAAGCAGGACAGGGTGCTCCTTTGGGTTTCACAGAGAAGCAGTGACCTCGAGTTGATTAAGGGTCAGCTGTGTGTCTATTCAGATCTAAGGACTCCTCAGCGGTCACTCACAAGGGAAGTGGGGGCTTTGCCCTAGGTGGCATTCAGCTCTCGGGAGCCTTTCCCCAGAGCCAGTCCTGAAAGGTGTAGGTAGTGCCCATGTTGAGGCTGACAGCAATGCCAGGCGACGGGCTCAGGAGGGGGAAGGGGACGCCCCCAGCTCATCATCTGTCTCTGAATCAGGTTTCATCCAGACTCAGGTGTGTGCCCAAACAGGGAGCCCTGACTGGAAATCTCGCTGGGTGTGCAGGGGTTTGGGCAAGAAGGGGCAGGGAGAGATCGCCTGTGCCTTTTCTGTCCTCTCTATCTGACCCCACAGATGCTTCGTCACTACACCCAGCCTGCTCACCTGGTTTGCAACAGGAAAAGCCACCCCAGGAAGCAGCCTCTCCCAAACCATGATTTACCTACAGCTTTGTGCTGGGGGGAGGGGTGCCCTTACCCTGGCCAGGAATGGACCATCACCGTCAGGCCACCCCGCACATCCCAGTGCGGGAAACCCATTCTGGAACCGGGAGGACCACATCAGCCAGGAGCCCTAGCACCTCCTCCAGGAAGCCCTCCCTGAGCCAGAATAAAAGCCCTCATCTCTGAGGTCTCAAAGCCTTGGTTGTTGTTGAGCTGGAGTGAGTACGTGCCTCTCTGTCCTGCTAGAGGGCAAACCCCTTGGTAGGCAGCCCGGCATCTGGTTTAACTGTCTGCCCTCCGAGAGCCCCGTGTGGAGGAGGCACTGGATGAATATGTGGGGGCAGCTTGGCCGAGCAAGCCTAGGACTTGGAGTGGCACCTTTAATAACAGTTGACTCATTGAACATTTACTTTATGCCCAACACTGTCTTAACACATGCAGTGCATTAACTCAATCCTCACAAGAACCCTATGCACCTAGCACAGCAGGTACTATTTTTCTCCCATTTGTCAGATGGGGAAACTGAGGTTCAAGCTTGGAGAGGAATCTAGGGTGAGGGTGTAGAATGCGGAGCCAGTCTGGTTCTACCACCTTGGGCAGTTAACCTCTTTGTGCCTCAGTTTCCCTGTGAGTCAAATGGGACTACTACTAATTCCTTTCCCATTCCCGGAGGAAACCCTGCCTCTCCCAGGGTTTCGGGGAGGATCAAAGGGGATAATGGATGTGGCTGCTCTCTGTAAATCACGGGACATTGTACAAATGTCAGGCATTAATACGTGTTGACTCGAACGCCCTCTCTCAGCCCCTCTGTACTTCAGAAGTCATGGTTCTTCCAAAAACCAATCCCCTGGGATCAAAACTGGCATTTCCTAATCCCCTCCAAGCACAGAGGCAATTTGATGTCCACAAAAGACTTCTTAGGAGAATTCGATGACCTGATTAAAAAGGAAGCCATGGGGGCAGGTGTCTATCTCGTAAAAAACACTGCCAAGACCCTGTCTTCAGTAAGGCTGTCCGAGTGGGAATTGGTTTCCTCCTCTTTTTCTTGGAAAAATGTTTTAAAACTGCTAAATAATGGAAAGATTATAAAGTGCAGATTTGCATGAACACAACAATGAAAATATCCTAGGGTCCCACTACCCAGAGAGAATTGTTCTGAGCCCAGAGTGAAGGTTCTGGGCTATTGTGATACTAGATAGAGCCAAGCATGCAGACATTCCCAGATCGTGGTCCTCTCCACCCTCAGCCCACACAGAGCTGTGTCTGAGAAATACAGGTCTGTTCGGATCCCCCGTGCCACTCTATTTACAAATGTATTAATAAATGCAGTGCTCTGGCAAGGGTTAGCATGGGGATTCCAGGCTTGGGAGCCTTGAAGGGCTTTCTGCTCCTTCTCCCCTGAAGTCTGAGCCAGCTCTCTCCCAGGTACAGCCCACCTTCCGCAGTCAGTGGCAGGCATGGAGGAAATGGGACACAGAGCTCACACAGACACTGTGGCTTTTCGGTGCAGTGAACTTGCCCTTTAGGGAAGCTGGCCCCTAAATACCCTGGGCTTGGACCATTTCTTCTTCCCTTATGGGTGGAAGAGAGGAAAGGGGGCAGGAGGAGGAGCCAAAGAGAGGGAGAGGGTGAGAGTTCCCGTCTTTGCAATACGCACAGTTAATGAATATCTGTGTGGATAGCCATCCAAAGTCTATTTTTCTGACAAAAACATATTTCTAGATCATTTGGTCTTCCAAACATTAATTTATTTTATTTTTTTGTTTTTAAAAAAAATTTTAATGTTATTTATTTTTGAGAAAGAGAGAGAGAGAGTGAGCGATTGCCAAGGAGGGGCAGAGAGCGAGGGAGGCACAGAATCTGAAGAAGGCTCCAGGCTCCGAGCTATCAGCACAGAGTCTGACGGGGGGCTGGAACTCACAACCTGCGAGCTCATGACCTGAGCCGAAGTCGGAGGCTCAATGGACTGAGACACTCAGACACCCCTAATTTATTTTATTTTTAATGGATAGTACATGCACATAATTCATGATTCAAACAGTACAGTAAGTTGGAATGGAAAATAAATTTCCTTTCCAATCCTGTTCCCCACCCCTCATTTTCCTCCAAAAGAGCCCACTGTTGTTACCGGTTTCTTGAGTCTTTTTAAAGATGGTCTAAATATGTGAATGTATGTATACGTCATTCTTTAAGGCTCATGGTATCTCAGTGTAGGGAGCCACTGTGGCTCATTTGACTAATTCTTCATTGTCAGACAGCCAGGCATTTAGTAATAACCCTGATCAGCATTTAGAGAAACACCTTGGAGGCATTTCTTTAGATAAATAGTTAGGAATAAGATCCCTGGATTAAAAAGTATGTACATTTGAAACATTTTCAGATCTTCCTGTTCAATTGCCCTGAGAAGGCAGCCCAGCATTTCCTTGAACTCAGTGTACCATCATAAGACTCTTTTCATTTTAAAGATTTTATTTTTAAGTAATCCCTAAACCCAGCCTGGGGCTTGAACCCACAACCCCCAGATCAAGAGTCACGCGCTCCACCAACAAAGCCAACCAGGCGCCCTACAAGGTTCTCATTCTGGCACTCAGACCAACAAAGAGTTTATTACAGGTTTTGCCAATTTGCGAGGTGATAAATCACATCCTGTTATTTTTTTTTTTTTTTATTTCTAGGAGAGAGAGAGAGAGAGAGAGAGAGACAGCGTGAGCAGGGGAGGGTCAGAGAGAGAGAGGGAGATACAGACTCTGAAATGGGCTCCAGGCTCTGAGCTGGCAGTCAGCACAGAGCCCGACGCGGGGCTCGAACCCACGAACCGCGAGATCATGACCTAAGCGAAAGTCGGACGCCCAACCGACTAAGCCACCCAGGCGCCCCAATCACATCCTGTTATTATTCACCTTTCTTAGATGATTAGTGGAGTTGATTTTTTAAAATCTTCCTTCTGGCTCATTGGCCTCTTGAATGTGGACAATCTTTGTTTTGCCCCTTAACTTGCAGGGCTTTTTATAGTAACACTATTAGCTCTTTGTTTCTGATATTTTGCCTATATTTTCCCCAGTTTGTTTCTCTGTCTTTGTTAGAGTTCTTGGGAGAATGCAATAAGATTTCTGGGTACATAATATCTGAGATAAAGTTGTACTCTCCCTCTCAAAGGGAGACAAGGAAGATTTGACCATGACTTAGGAAGGACACTACAGCTACAGGACCTTCCAAACTCCGTAGTGACCCTAGGCCAGCCACAGTCTCAGCTGGACCTGTTAGGTTAAGGCTGGGGAGAGGCAGGAGGAGTGACGTCAGGGTTCCCTGGGGGGGCTCCCCCAACCCCGCCCCGTCCCCCCTGGCATCTCCCCCTACTTGTAGTCCAACTTCAGATTGTGCATGAGCACTCAGCCCAGAGTGTGGCTCATAATATGCATGTAATAAGTAGCTGTTAAGTCATCCATTCACTGGACAAGTGCTTCTTGAGTGCCAGTTATGTGCCAGGCTCTGTTTTAGGCCCTTAAGATCGCAGAGCGGACAAGATAAACACAAGGCCCCGTGGTGGGGCTGACATTGCAAAGGGGAGAGAATTATTAGTGGTGTTGGCTGTGGAGGGGACCTGGGTGGGGTCAATCTCATGGGCCAGATGGGGAAACTGAGGCCCAGTGACAAAGCCACTTGCCAAAGCCACAGAGCCAGTTAGTACAGATCAAATTAGAGTGGAGGTCAATTAAGGCCGAGAGTACCTCCTATGCACCAACTTTCTACAGGAAGGTGAGTGCATTGTTAAGAATTAAACCACTTGACACCCAGCTACCTTGCCAGGGAGCAATGGTCAGATGTCAGAGGCTGGAGATGAGGGGCTAGTCCCATTCTGGAGGGGCTGTAAGGCAGGAGTGGGGAGCAGGACCGATACAGACTCTGGCCTCCCTGAATCCACAGGGTATCTGCACACTCACCATCCTACTTCTAGAAGCTGAGAGAAAGGTAGGCCGAATGCATGGGGCACAGTGAGCTGGCATGACTAGCCCCACCCGAGATGGTTGAACCAGGGACTGTGGAGTTCTGGGGACCAGCCAGCTCAGCTGCACTTTGCTCCAAGACCAGGGGCACATCACCTCCCCATGCCACCCTGGGTGTGGGCTACAGATCTGCCTCCTCTCTACCCCTGTCACTCTTCAGAGGGCTTTCTGGAATTTAGTGCCTTTGGCAGCTACTTCAGTGGGGGTCTCAGAGCCCCAATTTTGGGGATACTCAGACACCCAGGTTGCCTGGCTAGGATCTGAGGTACAAGGCTAGATCCCCTCTCCAGGCAGACTGGGAGCTTCAAGGCACCAGGCTAAGTTCTCTGACGATGCATCCCCGGGCCTATCTGGTAAAAGGATGGGCCCTAGCAGGTACTCAAGGAATACACCAATTAATTAATTAATGTTTGCCATGTTTAGTGAGGGGTGTCCACTCATGAGGCTGTAACCATGACAAGGTTTAAACTTTTCCCCAATAACGGACTGTGCTCTGTTAGCGCCCGCAGCCCGGAGGAGCAAGCTCCGTTAGCCGTGTCTTCCTGGCTTGTTCATGCAATAGTCTCACTCCTATTCTTGAAAAGTCAGGCTGTTCCTTTTAAACCTGTAGGCTCCCATTTGAATTCAGTGCTTATCTTACTTTCCTCCTCATCGTTGGCCCCTGGGATGGAGAATACCCCCTCCTTTCAGTGGCTGGCAGTGGCGTGGGCAGGTGGGTCTGCTGCCTGGGCATGTCGTCGAGAGCCCTTTGGGAGCTGGGGCCCCATCTGTGGTCCCAGGATGTGTGGGCCCTTGCTGCCCCTCCCTTCTTAGCTGTGGGCCTTGCACATCATTCTCTGGACAGCAGGAAACCCCCGTCTACTATCCCTGTCCTGTTAGAGTAGTACCAACCATCATTAACTGAGCGCCTACTGAGTGCCAGGCTGCTCCATTAGCACTAGGTTAATGAATGCCAATGGGACAGGTCTGCTTTGGCGGTGGGGGGGGGGAGGCTTTCTGGGCAACTCCTGGTCTTACAGCTGACGTGTGGGCCTTGCTAGCAGCTCCTGACCAGGCTCCATTGGTTATGGCAAGACAGGGAGAATGGGACCATTTTTCAAAGTCAGAGAGAGGTCCCTCCCCAGGAGCTCCGCTGTCACCCACTGCACCCGCCCCAGGGCTAGGGCAGACCCTCCCTCCGGTCAGCCTCTGGCTGCCCTCCCCTCCCCCTGAGTAATTCTTGGGGCTTCTTTGCACAGAGATGTCACATTCATGGGGGTGGACAGACCTGGGAAGGCCCAGGATTTCAGCCTGTGGTAGATTGGCAGCCCCCCAGCCCTGCCTTGGTCCCCAGTGTAAACATCTACCTCCACACCTCGAAGCACTTGGCTACACCTTTCCCTGCAGCCACTGCTGAGGCGACCCCATCTGCACAGGTCTGACCAACTTCCCGCAGATGCCACCTGACAGTGACTCACTCCAGGTGTGAGTAATGCCCACTCACCATGGTGTGGAATCCACATGGCATTCCTGTATGTGTACGTGTGTGTACGTGTGTGTGTGTGTGTGTGTTTGGGGGCAGCGAATGCCCATAGGGCCACCCACAACCACTGGGAGCTGAAAGGTGATGGGTTAACATTTCCCATGTTTATTTTGTTGGAAGACAGTTCTGAACCGCTTCATAGGGCTTCTTTGATGGAGTCCCAGTTACCTGTGGCAATTTCCGGTTTGATAGCATATCAGCGTCTTGGCTGCCTTCTTCCCTCTTTTGCTTACTCTGTCCCTTGCACCTGCTCTCTGGGATCACCTCCCCCCCAAGCCATCTCTAAGCAAGCCCTTTCTTGGGTTCTGCTTCCAGGGGAGACCAAGCTAAATGCCAGACATACCTTAGAGAGCAGACCCCCAGGAAGGAACCCCCAGGAAGGAACCCGGAACTCACTGCTGGCGGTTAGGGGGTGGTACATTCTCCCGACTTAGAGGAACATCACACATGCTAAGATGCCCAAGGAGATCACATGACAAGGTGGCCTAAACTCACCCTGTACCAACACAATCTCCCTCACTTCGGACTTATGGTCACATATGAAGTTCTCTAAGGTGAGCTGATGGGCAGGAAAACATGTGGACCCGCCCAGCATGTCAGTTCTAGCCCCGCACGACAGTCCCGCTCAGGTGGCCCAAAGGAACGTGTTGAGGGCGAATCCTCTCGTGCGTGTGGTACAAGTGGCCGTCCGGTGTGTGGGAGGGAGCTAGGATGTGATACCACATCCATAGTAAATGGCTTAGCTGGTTGGCCGAGGTCATGGAAGGAAGAAAATTGGACGATTGGACAAAGAAGTCTGGAGACAACACTACGAATGAACCCACGGGAATGTGCCCAGCATGTGCCGATCTTTGCGTCTCATTTAGTGTCTGTCATAGATGGGTCCCCAATAACCCAGGGGACAGGGTGACCTGTCCTGTGGATGAACTTCTCTCTTTGGCTACCCCAAGGGGGCTGGAGCCAGGGCTAGGAGCCTGGTCTGGGGGAGTCTGGGAACCCGGGGGCTAGAACAGACCCATTTTCCTGGGATTAGGACATGGGTGAGTGAACTAAATGGAGCTTGGAGGCATCTCTTCCTGAGTCACCAAGCCCACCCCAATTGTAGACCCCCATCCCAGGGGGTTGGCTTGGCCTTTGCTTTGGGAAGCTCTTTTCTACCCAGCGTGCATCTTATTCTTGCCAGCACAGACTCCCACAATGCCACCAGTGTCCGGGAACCCTCGCGGACCCTCTCCCTGACCACATGTTGTTCCTTCATTTGCTCGCGTTCAATGGATACTTATCACAGCTCATCTGCCAGGCCCTGCGCAACGGTTCTGTGCATGCGGGTCTGAATGAAAATGACCCCTGCCTTGTCCTTACAAAGAAAAGTCTTTGGGGGAGAAGCAGACATTAGTCAAATGATCACACAAATGAATACATAATTCTACCTGGGATTCACGCTAGGAAGGAGATTTACACGGTGCTCTGAGAGCAGGTAATCTGCCAGATTGCCCCAGTCTGGGAGGTCAGCGAGGGCTTCCCTGAGGAGGCGATGTCTCCGTCACCTGCGGATGGTGGGGGAGGCAAGGGAAAGGGTCCCAGCTGTAGGCAATTTCACCACCGGGTGTGCTCCCTGTCACAGCTGCGTCTCACATTTCCAGATCTGCATCCTTCACCTTCACTAGCACACTGGGCTTAGGGGGGCTAACACGTGGGGGCCACCATGATACGGTCGGTGATGGAAAGTCACCAGCGGCCACCGCTAGTGAGGGTCCCCCAGGGTCCCCGAGGTGCCTGCAAGGACAGCTGCCATGTAGGGGTATGAGTAGCACCTTCCGCCATTCTCCAGGTTTTTCCATCCCCCTCTCTCCCCTCCATTCTCCTTCCCCAGTTCTCCTACAGCTTGATTGTTCCAGAGACTTTTCCCAGGGGCTCCACTACATAGCCTGGTGTCAGTCATCTCTAGCATTTTCCTGAGGACCTGTGGAGCAAAGGCCATTTCCCGGGAGCACCCTTCAGAGAGCTTAGGCTGCGTCCTCCCGCTGATAGAGCAGATCTGACTTGGCCCTGAGCCCAGCTCAGGCCTGTGGTTGTTTCCTGCTTTAGGCTGTGTCTTCCCTCCTCCAGGTCCCTGCCGCGAGGCGCAAGACAGTCAGCAAGGGGACCTGGTCATCCTCTGGTCTTGCCTCTGCTACCATGTTTCCGTGTGACCTTGAACCAGTCCCGCCCCTTTCGTGCCCCCCAGGGTGCATTCCTGTATCCTTGAGTGAGAAAGGCAGAGGGGATGAGCACAGCCGTGTGTGCAGGAGCGGGGGCCGTCCTTGCAGGCTGGCTCCTGCTGGGCAGCCTGATTGTCCCACAGGACTGTGTCCCCAGCCAGGGGCCTTACCTGGGGGAGGGCAGCCTGGCCTCTTCCCCAGCAGCCCCGGGGTGGAGCACCTGTCACAGGCAGACCACGTCTCCTTGGGCAATGTGCGCCCGCTTCTCAAACCTCTGAGCTGTCTCCACCTCATCTGGGAAGGGTCAGGAAGGAAAATGAGAAAGCTTCTCTCTGTGTTCTCTCTTCACCCAGAGAAAACCATCAAGCCAAGAAGGGGATGCTTCTGCTTCGAGCCAAGAGTCCAACGTCTTCTGCCCATCATCTCTGCTCCCATCTTCCCACTGGGTTTTGGCTGTCCTCCCCCACAGGGTAGGTGGGCCCAGGCTGAAGTTGATTAGCGGCCCCCAGCCCTACCTTTGCGCCCACTCTGATATTGATCCAGGGCCCATGGGTGTGGCCCTGCCTCTCTCAACAGCTACAGCCCTTCTGGACCTTCTCATTGAGGAGTCGGTGACATTCCACACAAGGGATGCCAATGCTCCTTCAGGAAACCTTCTTGCTCAAATGGGGAAACTGAGGCCCCAAGGGGGCAGGCAGCAGAGCTCAGAAGAAGAAAGAGCCCTGGCCTGGGAATCAGAAGATCTGGGGTTGTATCTCAACCCCACGGCTGCCTTCCCTGCCTGGGTCTCGATTTTCCTCTCTCTGAAGTCTGTCTCCCATCTGTCTACTATGTGAGGTGGGTCTAGGGTCTGATGTCCTTTTAGCTGCACCATCTCGGTAAGCCATCAAGTGCTGCACTGACTGAGGCCGACAGAGGGTCTGAAATCCAGGGCCCTGGCCTCTCAGCCCGGGCTCTTTTCTGTACGCTGGGGCCCGAGCCCGGGAGACGAGGAATGGGACAAAGAGGGAGGAAGTCGTGTGTGTGGGGTGAGCCCCTGGACACCCAGCTTCTGAGGGGAAGGGCATAGCTCCCCCACCCCTCCACAGTGTCTAAGCACAGAAGCCTCCAGAAAGTGCCCCAGCAAGTCTAGACTACGGTAGAGGCAGGGGTGGCTGGGGCTAGACCAGGCTTCTCCTGAGTCTCCTTAGTGGCATGGGAGGTCTCTCCCCGCCAGAGTCTGAGCCAGTCTAAGACTGATCCAAGGGCCCGTCCTCAGCCTCCCAGCCTCCAGCTCACTAAATAAACACCCGCACATCCACTGCTCATTACTCACCTTCCCTAATTGGCCCATCACTCTCCTGGCTCTCCATCGGTCTTCCCCTCTCTGCCATGGGACCCGTGTGCAGTGATTTCTGCACTTCCAAGTTAGCACCGTGGCTGATCGGTAGAGACTGGTGCAGAGTCAGCGCTAGGGCTGTGGCCCCATCGCTGGGAAGCCCACAGCCTGCCTGTGGGTCCTTCTGACCCCTCCTCCTCCTCCCCAACTCCAGAGCGGGAGCCCCCAACCCACCCTTGGGAGCTGAAAGACATGGTGCCGTGGCAAAGAACCGTTTGATGGAGCTCAATTAATGTTCATTCTGCACAGGCACTGTGCGCGGCACTGGGGGGGATGGCCTGTGTCCTGGCAAGGCTGACATTACGGAGAACTGTCAGTGTAAATGAGATGGGCCGCAGCGTGCGTAGAGGACGCGGCAGAGGGACTCTGTCTAGTCTGGGGGGCTCAGGAAAGGTCTGTGGGTACAAGGCACATCAGCAGAGCCTGCAAGGACAGCAAAGATCGCAGCTGCAGGGTCCTGAGACCTGAGTTCCAGTGCCCAGGCCTTCGGGCACATTACTTCTCCCCACTGATTCTCTGTGACACAGAGAAGCACAAAGGGGCTGCAGGCAAAGGCTGGCTCCCTGGGGGAGCGCCCTCACCTGTGCGGGCTCTCAGGTGGAGCGCCCTCACCTGTGCGGGCTCTCAGGCGGGAGGGAAGAGGCTCAGAGTGAGTGAAAGCCATGGGGCTGCAGGGGGAAAATGAAGGGGGTGTGGCCACGCATGCGTGGTGTCAGGGCGACAGGCACCTCCACCCTGCCCTGGCCCCACCCTGCCCCTGGCCCTGAAGACTCTCAGACACCCTCAAAAGTGGTCAGTGCCACTGGCTTCATGGTCTCCACCACTTGCCCCAGACAGAGCAGAGCATCTCACCTGTGCTCTCGTGGGATGGGCCTGTGAGGTTCACTCCATTGTCACCCATCACACACAGGCAGAAACAGAGAGGCTCAGACACATGCCCAAGGCCACACAGCTTGGGCAGGGCCCCGATCTGCCTGCCTGCAGAGACCCTGCTGTCTGAACAGCCTCCCTGGCGCTGGTCCTAGGGCAGCAGGCTGGGTAGGCTGGAGAGTAGCGCCCGTGGGAGATACTCTGCAATCACCCTGGCAACGGGAAGGCCCGCCTTCTTCTCCCTCCTGGCCATTGTTCTCCAGAAAATTAAGTCATTCCACAGGGCCCTTTAAGCTTCTTTGGACCCGGTTGTTCCCAAGGCCTGAGCCAGACTACAGGCTGGAAGTCTGTTATTATTCATTGAATCTCTCCAGGGTGGCTGGGAACCCGCCTTTTAATTGTCTCATCTCTGTCCGTCCTTTTATGGAGACAGAGACTAAGAGGCGAGAATAATCAGTTATCTCATTATAGATGAGGGCCTAGGAAAGGAAACTGCTCAGCCATGGCGCTCCGCCCCATGGAGGGAGGACCCTCACTGGGGGAGGTGCAGGCTCCTGTCTTCAATTCCCATCTTGTGTGTGGCAAACTCATTCTCACCTGAGGAGGAAGGCTGCCCAAGGCATTTTCGGCCCAAATGATCATGAACTGGGGATGGACACATCTGGGAATGGCTGGGGGAGGGGGACAAAAAGGAGGTCAGAAGAGCTGAGGTGTGGGCCCCAAGCCTCACTCTCTGCCCTTCACTGCTCCAGGGAGTACAGAGAACATAGAACTGGAATGTAGAGATTACCTTATCCATCCATCCATCCATCCATCCATCCATCCATCCATCCATCCATCCATCCGTCTCCCACCCATCCAATGGACTAGAGAGAAACCGGCCCTTTTGAAGCATATCATACTTCCCAAAGCAATTTCCTTTCTCTTATCTCACTAGATCTATGAAACTGGTCTCATTTGACAAATGAGGAAACTGAGACCCAGAGAGGGGCAGGGACTGACTGAAGGGCTGACAGGGCAGAGCAGTTTCCAAGGTGGAGACTCAGCATGAACCTCATGCAAAGGCCTGGATCAAGAGTCACATGGGGGCTGAAATCTGGTCCATGCTCTGCTTGCCAAGAAGCAAGGAGCTGTGTCTGTTTGGAAAAAGGGGAGCGTTTTTCTTTGCAGAAAGGCATCTTGCCACGCTAGACCACAGTTGAGGAACAATTTTCGAATTCTCATGAAGAAGCTGCATGGGTTATTGACAGCTAGAGATCTGAGCTGGAAGAGCACCCCCCCACCCCCACCCCAACCTCCCTGCAGAGGAAGGTGCAGAAGCCTGGTCCATGAGGAAGGTCTGTCCTTCCACCAGCACTCAGGGAGGGGCCTGCGCCCCATGCCAGCACCGCTCGGCCAGCCCAGGGAGAGCACGCTCTTCCGTCCCTCTAAGCCAGCCTCCAACCTCCTGCTGGCTGGGTGTTTATATTGGAGCTTCTGCTGGCCGGCCTTTAGGGTCCTATGCTTTTTGGGATTGGCTAGCTGTTTGGATTACTCTGGTTGGCAATTCTATTTTTTTGGTGCTTGAGTATTGTTTTGATTTTTTTTAAGTTTATTTATTTATTTTGAGACAGAGAGGCCAGGGGAAGGTCAGAGAGAGAGAGGGAGAGAGAGAATCCCAAGCAGGCTCCATGCCATTAGCTCAATCCCAAGAACCGTGAGATCATGACCAGAGCTGAAACCAAGAACCTGATGCTTGACTGACTAAGCCACCAGTTGCCCTGATTTGTTTTTTGATCAACTTTTTGGAAGTAAACTTTATACACAATAAGATGTGCCCATAAATATATAGAGCTCTAAGAGTTTTGACAAACATCTACTCATGTAGCCACCCCAGCAGTCAAGATGTAGAACATTTCTACTACCCTAGAAAGTTCTCTCCTGCCCTTTGCAGTCTCCCCCATCCCAACCTGGCCCCAGAAAGCCACTGCTTTCTGTCATGAATGATTCAACTTCCCTTTTGCAGGATTTCATGTAAATAACATCATACAGTACTCATCATATGGTATATACTGTTTTATGTCTGGATTCTTTTGGTTAGCATAATATTTTTGAGATTAATCCTTGTTAGTTTATGTATCGATAGTTTTGTGGTATTCCATTGCAGAGATAAACTATAATTTATGGATCTTTTACCCATTGATGGACGTTTGGGTTGTTTTTGGACTTTGGCCATCATAAACAAAGCTACTATATATGTTTGTGTACAAGTCTGTGTAGACATACACGTTTTCATTTCTCTTGGCTAACACTTAGGAGGAGAATTGCTGGGTCAAAGACAGCTGTATTTTGGACTATTAAGACATCATTACATCACCTTTTATGAAGTGGTTTTACCTTTTTACACGTACACCAATAAAGCGTGAGAGTTTTGTTGACCGACATCCTCGCCAACATGAAAGGTATCATCAACCTGTTTCACTGAGTTGTTCTAGCATATGTGTGCCAATGTCTTATTGTGGTTTTCATTTGGGAGCCTATTTGGTGGACATACCCTTTGCCTCCCCTGCCCCTCCCCTTTGACTGTAAGATCTTCTGGGACATAGATTGACTCACTGGTATCACCTAAGATCCCAGAAACACAGCTGAGCCCTAAGCAGGAATTGGGTCGGTATTGGGTAAATGTGGCTAGGGGCAGAGCTAGGAGTTTCTGGAAAGACAGGTACCTTTCTGAGCCTCAGTCTCCTCATCTGGCAAATGGGCACCATCTCTTCCTGGCCTGATCCAGAGGGCAATTTTGAGCTAAAAGTTCAGTGACCTGAAAGGGGAAACATTACTTTAGGGACAATTAGTACCATCAGGGGGCTCAAGATGAGCCAGTGCATGGTAAGCCCCATACGAGTGGCTTGCTTCATCTCTCCTTATAATGCCCATTGTGCAAGTGTAGAAACTGAGGCTCAGCCAGGCAAAGTAGCAGCAAAGCCACTCTGCTCCCAAAATCTGCGTGCTCCCAAAGCCGATGCTCAGGGCTATGATAGGAACTGCTGTGTGGCAGTCACCCTGGACGGGGACAGGGTTTAGTGTCATGGCTGGCAGACTGCAGGTTGCTGGGATGCGCACATTCCATGTTCCTGCCACCCCTCCCACGGCCTTTCCTGCCGCTCTGGTCCCTGGGGCTCGACGCCACGTCTGTCGCTCCATTATCCTAAGCGGCCTCCCCGGATCCCATTACTTCACTACTGTTATTATTTATTCATCGACGGAGCCCTCAGCCTGTGGAGGGGCACTTACCTTGATGTCCCTGACAGCGGGTCAGGAGCCCCACTCAGGGCATATTAATCACCAGCCGCGCCGGGGGTGGGGGTGGGGGTGGGAGAGCCTGCGTCCTCCGAGAGAGGAGATCGTGTTGCAGACACAGAGGGCCTGTCAGCACGCCCATTTCCCATGGAGGGTCCCGCTGCCTGGCGTGTCAGGGCTGGAAGAGCTTCAGCATTTGTGCAGGCAGAGAAACTGAGGTTCCGGAGGGGTCGGGGCGGGGGGGGAGTCTTTCCCAAGATTCCACACCTCACTGAAGTGTTACCTGGAATTCTCTCCATACACAAATGCACAGAGATAATAACTCCATTTATGGGGAAAGGGCTTTATGGTTTCTGTCTATTCTCTTCTTTGGTGCTGGTAACAACCCCTCAAAATCAATAAGGGCTTTTAATCAGATAGGTAGGTAAGTAGATAGACAGATAGATAGATAGATAGATAGATAGATAGATAGATAGATAGATAGATAGATGATGATAGATAGATAATAGCTAGATAATGATGGATAGATGATAGATATGTAGATAGATAGATGACATAGATACAGAAATTGAAGCTCCCAGAAATTAAGTGACCTGCTGAGCATCACTGAAAGCTGGGGCTGAGACCCAGGTGTCCTTACCTGAGTCCAGCGCTCTGGGTTAGGCCAGGAAATGCAGGATGTGTACCTTGGTCCTTCTCTTTCCTTCTGATCTTCTATGGAAAGGGGGGCTCGGATAGAATCGCCTCCGGAGCTGGGTCTCATCTCTCCCTGGGCGGCTGGGAAGGGTGCCTGCCCTCTTGGCCTGTCACCTCCAGGCTCTCAGGAGGAGATGACCTGTGGGCTGCTGGCTGGACCCCCAGTGGACATGCTGGTGCAGAGGCTGGGACTGGAGACAAGCCTGCCTTTCACCAGGAAGCACATGCATACACAGAATACTTGCTGCCTAGAGCATGTGGCATCGCCAGGGCTCTCTGCAAGGAGCCATGCCTTCATCTGCGAGCTCTGGGTCCTGTCAGACTCCAGGGAAACTCTCCCTGGGTCCCTGATCACAGGAATCTTGCCTCATCTGAGTCACTCTAGCCCTGATTGAGAGTCTGGTGACAAAACAGATGGAGATTGCCTCCAGTCAGCCCATGCCCCTGATTTAAAGTCTTCATGGCTCCTCATTGGCCTCTAAGAAAGGGGTAGTAGAAGCCTGGTAGATTGAGGCCAGCTTCTACCACTCCCTCCGAAATACAGGGAAGGAAATGAGGTATTGAGAAGCACCTGAACCCAGAACATTCTTTGAAGATCCTTTTTTTTAAACACCCATTTTGCAGAAGGCGAAGCTGAGGCTCAGAGAGGACAGTGTCACACTGCTAGGAAGTGTCAGAGCCAGGAGCCCCACCCAGACTCTTGAGCCCAGGCCCTAAGCTCTTAACCTGTCTGGTTAAGCAAGACAGTGTGTAGGAGAAGGCCAGCCATGGCCAGGGCGGCTCTAGGGACGAAGCTAAGAGCAAAAGATGGAAGTTAAAAAGAAGCAGAACTCAGCTCAAGCTAAATAAAACCTCCCAAACTCTCTGAGCCATCCAGGAAAAAATGAGCTACTTTCAAGGGAGGTGGGAAGGAGCTCTCCATCATGGGAGGTGTGCAAGTGGGTAATTGTCAGCCATCAACTGGAAGTGTCCTGGAAAGCCTTTGCTCTGACATCAGTAGCTTGCTCGCTCATCCACACCCAGCTGGAGGGTTTATTGGGTAGCCGTCGCTGGGAAGCAGCCAGGCTGGCCACAGTCTGGCCTCTAGAATCACCCTACCCTGCAGTGATCAGAGTTCCCACCACCTGCCAGGTTCATTTGTGCATCCCTCACTCTACTGGTGCTCTGTCTTCAGACCTGGGGAAGGAGATGGCTCTGGACACAGCCCCTCTTCTCCCTCTGGCCATCGACACTCCTCCCTGTCCCCCACGGGTAGCTAGTACCCACCCACCAACTCAGTGAGTCAAATAAGCAATGACAGAATATTCAACATGGGGCTGGGAGGTGGGGGCCACAGCCCTGATGCTGGCAGCTGGGAAGGGGCAGAAAAAGGGAAGGGATGTGGGGGTGTCCCTGCATAGTCACCCTACTTTATTTATTTTAAAAATACTTATTTTTGAGAGAGAGAGAGCATGACAGAGAGAAAAGAGGACACAAGATCTAAAGCAGGCTCTGTGCTGAAGGGTAGCAAGTGCGAGGTGGGGCTCGAACCCACAAACCATGGGATCATGACCTGAGCTAAAGTCAGACACTTAGCCGACCAAGCCCCCCAGATACCCCCACTAGTCATCTCACTTTTTTTTTCTTTAGGTTTTTTTGTTTTGTTTTGTTTTTAAGAGAAAGAGAGACAGAGTGTGGCCAGGAGAGGAGCAGAAAGAGAGGGAGACACAGAATCCGAAGAAGGCTCCAGGCTCTGAGCTGTCAGCACAGAGCAGGACGCAGGGCCTAACCCATGAACTGTGAGATCAGGACCTGAGTCGGAGCTGGAAGCTTAACTGACTGAACCCCCCAGGCACCCCCTCCCAGTCACCAGCTCACCACTGTGAGAAGATCACCACCAGAACCAATCAGCACTCACTGTACCTTTTCGTGTGCTGCAGATCACCTCACAATAACCCCAGGAAATGGGTGCTATTGCTATAGTCCCATTTTACAGATGGGAAGACTGAGGCAGTCACTGACCCAGATCAGTTCCTAAGGAATGAAACTAGGATCCAACGGGAGGCAATTAAAGACCAGAGCCTGAGCCCTTAGGCACCATCCTAGTCTGCGAGGCAGAATGAGCTGGGGGTGAGGGTGCAGCAAATAGAAGCAAGGTTGCAAGAGCCCAAGGAGGCCAAGTCCCTGTGGGGCCAGGGCTCAGGGTCCTCTGGAGGAAGAGGATGTGAGCAGGACTTCCAGAGGCCCAGTCCAGCCACTCTGGAGGGAGCGGGCCAGCATCCTCACCCGCAGTTATCTGCTGTGACAGCTTGGATGGACTGCTCTCTCCTCATGGTCTTGGGAGAGATGGGGCTGGGGGGGGGG
>NW_027532406.1:5007623-5010966 GCF_008692635.1 Crocuta crocuta | reverse complement strand
GGGGGAAGTGTGGCTCCCATTTCGGGTGTCGTCCCCTCCCAGGGGGGTTTATCGAGGGTCCGGGCGCAGGCTGGGCTCAGTGCCCAGAGGGAAAGGCAGGGAGCGGCTTCTGCATTTGGATGACTTTTACTGGAGTTCTTCTCTGCTGATCTAGGTCAGCCCAGCCAGGGGGCAGCGTGAGCTGCCTTTCAGCCCAACCTCTGAGAGTTGGTGGGCTGGCTTGTAGGATGGAGGAGATGGGGCCTGGGTGTGGGGCTGCGTCCTGGCTCCTAGTTGTCCAGAGAGGGGAGGTCCAGATGGGGACCCTGAGACAGTGGCCTCAAAGCTAAGGATAGGGCCTTTGGGGCCCCTGACTCCTTGCGGATCCACCGCAGGGCTCTAACCTAGGCTTGCTGGATGGCCTTGGTGATGCCTTGCCCTCTCTGGGCCGTCACGAGAAAGGCTAAAGCAGGTGAGGATGATGGAGATGTGCACACGGTGGCCCTTAGGAGCTCTGCTGCTCATGGAGTTGGTCCAGCTTGGGGGTGGCGCCTGTGGCTACTCTATTCTCTTGGCCGCAGCCGTGGGCAGGTGGGCCAGGAGCTCAGGCTATTTTAACAGGCTCAGGGAGGGCCCAGCGCTGCCTCTTCCTGGCACTTGAGGCCTCTGGCAGCCTGGGCCCGGCCTCCTCCTCCTCTGGCCCCCCTGGGTCCCTGCTCGGGTGCTGCCCCTCCCCAAGTCTTCCCTCACTCATCCTTGGAAGAGGCGCCCAGGAAGCCCTAGGACCATGCCGGCCGTGTTCATACGTCCCCTGTCCTATCCAGCCCTCCCCAGTCAGAGCGTGAGTTCCGTAGGGCAAGAGGGCAACAGAGGCTGGGTGTCTCATGGCCTCGGTCCCAGTCCCAACCCTTCCCCTCAGCAGCTGTGTGACACTGAGCAAGTCACTTAACCTCTTTGAGTGTCAGTTTCATCTGTAACATGAGGATAAGATCTACGTTGCCCTCTTCTCTGGGCTGGTGTGGGGCTCAAATAAGTGAAAGAGGACCTGAGGCCAAGTTTACCTGGAACCCCTCAGTTAGGCTCAGTCCGGGAACCAGCGGTGAGCTTCAAAGGCTTTCCTCTGGTTGGGGAAGATGGCGACACGCTTTCAGCGGGCACTGTGGAGAGCCTGTGGGGAGGTAGATTTATCTAAGTGAGAATATCAAGGAAGAGAATATCAAGGAAAGCTTCCCGGAAGAGGCATGAGCAGGTCAGGTGGGCAAGATCACCGTCAGTCATACACAGGGCTGGCTGGGCTGCACGTATGAAGAGCAGTATCCATAGAAGGTCAGCACCGGGATCGCACAATTGTGACCCCCCCCCCAAAACGAGCAGTCTAATAAAGCAAGCTTGTCCCTGCCCTCCTGAAGCTGAAGTGCCAGATGCTACTCAAATACCACACAACGCAGTGTTATCAGACGTGAGGGAAGAACAATGATGTCACGAGGCTTTCCTATGTGCCAGGAACCGCACCAAGCACTTTGCACTTATTACCTCATTTAGTCTTGACTCAGACAGACAGTTGGCGCCTTCATCTATGGAAGAAGAAACGGAGGACCAGAGAGGTGAAGTAACTAGCCCAAGGTTGCACAGCTGGCAGGAAGCAGAGCGGGATTTGAACCTAGACTGTCTGCTCTAGGATCTTCACTTACTGGAATCATGAGGCTATTGTGCCCCTCGCGTGCTTAATATAGGCTGATGTCTTCCTGCTTTGCGGTTTCCCCTCCATCCCCTTCTTCTGACCACCAGGGTGATGTAGCCGCACAAAGGCAGTGCCTGAACACCTCGGGGCAGAAGCAGCCAATAGCTTGTAGACTTTTTCCGGGGAGCACCCCACCGCGTCCCCAGACTCCAGGAAGAGTCTCCCCACCTGGCAGGGAGGAGGACAAAGTGAAAGGCTGAGAGAGAGGGCTGAGGAGTTAGGGATCCCCGAAGACAGGCTTTGCACTTGCTCCGAGCAAGAGGATGTGCACTCATGCACCGCTCCCAGTGGGAGACCCACTTCCCTGTGCCCAGGGATGCCTGTGTGGGGTCCCTCCAGGGCAGAGCAGGGGTGGGGGCAGGGGTGGCAGGGACTGGGGAGGGTAGGGCTCAGGCTCAGGCTCCCTCCTACACAATGACTCTCAGGGGGACAATGGGGGCTGGGATGTCACTGGAATGAGGATGTGCCTGAGGGACAGATGACTGTTCTTGCCTGACATGGAAGCTTCAGGAAATCTACTCTCCATCCCCCCACACCCAGGCCCTCCCTGGGCTGTGACTCAATGCCAGGGAAAGCAGGAGGATCCTGAATTGCCTTAAATTACATTTCTGCCTCTTGGAAGAATGGAGGCTTAGAGCAGAAATTAAACTTAGTTACAGAAAACTACGGTCATTTTTTTGTGACCTGATTTTATGGACTCGGAATCACTGTGAAGGAGACATATAGGACATTGGAAATCTGACTTTGGTGGGGAAATCAGAGAAGGCTTCCTGGTGGAGATGATGTTTGGGCTGAGTTCTGAAAGAAGACTAGGAAAAAGAAGGAAGGGAAGAACATTCCAGGCAAGGGGAGCATACAAGGCCCTGAGGCAGGTGGCAGTTTGACGGGAGGGCGGGACACACAAACTACCAGGTTCTTCTGCCATAAGCCAGGACCCCAGGCGGTTAACATGGGGACCTGAGGCGACAGCGCTCTCAGAACACTCCTGTCCTTGGTCTTTCATCTACTCAGACTGGTTTTGCTAACCTAGACTCCTGCCTCCTGCGTTAGATCAGAATGAGAGCAGCACAGGAGGAGGGGGCCCCGGCAGCACCCTTATTGTTCTGCTGGGGGAAACCAAAGTCAGAGAAGGCAAGCAACTTGGCAAAGGCGACCCAGCCCTTGGCCCGGAACAGCTCCGGTAGAGCTGAGGCTGTACCTTAGAGGGACAAGCTTCCTGAGAGCAGGGAAGAGGGTGGGCGGCAGCCTTTCCCCAGCCCTTTACCAGGCTGGAGAGCTTTCCCATGGCCAGAGGCCGGGGGCTATGGGGGCTGCTGCCTGCAGGGGGGGGCTCAGCTAGAGCTGCAGAGCACCCACCTGGGCCGTTCACAACCCCACGTTTTCCCGGTCAGTAGGGCTGGTGGGCCGGGCAGCCCAGCTCTGTCTGATGCCGATCCCCGCAGATGTCCGGCCTAGGCCCAGACCCCGCAGGTCCCTCTGGGCTCCGGAGGGCACTGAGATGCTCCAGGTCGCCAGAAGGCCGGCAGCTCAGGAGCCCAGGCCACCGACATGGTGCCGCATCTGTGAGAGGAGCCAGTCTGCCTCTGCGCCAGCGTCTGCACCCCTCTGTGGCTCAGGTGGTTG
>NW_027532406.1:5007292-5007478 GCF_008692635.1 Crocuta crocuta | reverse complement strand
ATGTATTTATGCATTAGGAGCTAATATTAATAAAGGCTCTAGGAAAGGGGTTTTAATTCCAGATCTCACCACCAGATTATTGCACATGAGGGAAATATCAGGCTCCCGAACTGTCTCCATCCCTCGCCCTTCGTCTCTAAGCAATCTGCTGCTTTTATTAATTCTGACTGAATTTTCCTAATCTGG